>NC_048906.1:3623728-3689592 GCF_011077185.1 Oxyura jamaicensis
GTCAGACATTTAATAGACACGAGCTCACTCAGCCCGTGGGCAGATCAGCACCGGCTAGACCTCAGCCAAATCGCTTCCTGAGTAACTCGGACGCCTGTGGCTGAGTTTAATGCAATGCTGCGATTTTCGTAGCACAAGCCGCGTCCTGCATCTCATCCCTGGCTGCAGTTCTCCAACACAGCACCATGCTGCATGAATCCCTGGAATGGACTGCAGCTCCAGCCACATCCCCTTAGAGCCACGCTATTACCTGGGAGGGAGCCTTCTGGAGGATCTCTTAGAAAAGGAAGGAGCCGTTCTGCTTGCTGGGTCCGGACAGCACAGCACAGCAGGCAGCAGATCATGGGGAGGGAGCTGTCGGCTAGGCAGGATGTTTGCCTGCCACACGGGCTCAGCTTCTTGCTCTGACACCAATTTTTTCATCTTAAAGTGAGCCTAAAAGTTCAGCTTTCCCGCCTGAAGGGACCAGGAGCATAACCAGGTCTGAGATTGGAAAATGGCCTTCAGATAAAGGGGCAAATCCGTCCCTACAACACAACCCATGCAGAAGAAAGGTTTTGGTCTCTCACCCTGAGGCATGTCGGGGTTCCCAGGCTAAACAACGACCCAGATCACTCCCAGTAAGGGCACTACCAGTTCCAAAGCTGGAGGCTGTAGGTGTACGGAGGGCTGGGAGAGGAGCAGGCTGTACAAAACCACTTGTGATGGCTCACTGCACAGCTTCAGCCTTCGCTCTGTAGTGGCAAGCCTTGGAATAACAGGGAACTCCCTTTCAGAGGCTGCCTTTCGAGGCTGTGTTTAGGTAGCAGCTGCAAACCCATCTCCAGTGCTTAGGGGAGGAATGGCACTGGGGCCAGAAAGCCCCGCTGAAAGATCACAGGGTTACACAAAGATCTGGCCCAGAAGACTGCAAGACGTTTGTGTGTTTATTAATCATTCAGAAGATGATGCTGATTGTGTAAGGAAAGCTGTGTCCTCATTCTCAGCTGTTGTCCGTTCCTTGCTGGGGGGGATCAGTGTATTCCTACGAGGGCTGGAGGGACTCTGGCTGCTCAGGGACGTGGCTGGTCTCTAACCAAACCAGGGGAGATCGCAGCTCCCTGTGAGCACACATTTTTACCCTCCTAGTCCCCGCAAACAGGCCGGCCTGGGTCCTGCGGCAGGCTCAGCATCCTGCCCACATCCCGGGGGGCAGAGAAGGGCAGGGGCAGAAAGGAGACAGCACAAAAGGATGCAGTGATGGGGAGCCCTAAAAGCTCATTACCAAGCAGTCTGTGTTGAGATGTGAAGCAGTTGGAACAGAGACGAATGAATATCACCCCCAGGCACAGCAAAAATACCTTCGGCTCCTAAGGGTCCGGTAGAATACACAACCTGGATCTTCTTTTTAGCATTTCCTAAGCAGGGCTTTCAAACAAAGGCCCCTAAATACACATTTTGAACAAAGACACCGATTTCTGGGGGAATGCTGTCCTCGGCTGTAATGACCAGAGACTGAGCAAGGGGAGCCCACATCTGGCAGCTGCTGGGGGATCTCAGCTCCTCTAACAAGTCCCACGTCGGCTCCATGGCAGAAAAGAGGCATCCAGAGGCTGGACACCCCATGATTTATGCGGGTCTTCTGATATTTCCATGGGGCTTTTCCACCCAACATGATTACAATGTACAATACTCCTTTAGGACTGCCTCAGCCTTTCCTCTGCTGGGTGCCACCGAGCGAGGTCACGCAGGTTTTTTCAGTACATCCAAGGTTTCTCCAGCACCCCGTTGTGCCTCATCCCCGAATCAGCCACTGTTTTTTTGTTTGTTTGTTTCAGTTCCTTGAGTTACAGATCCAGGGGCTAAAGGAATCATCACTACTGGGCCCCCATTAAAAAATAAAAAAAAAAAACTGTGAGATTTTTGGCCATAAGTGATTATAGTTTCCGCAGCTGAGTAAATCACTGTCCCATAACTGACAGAGGATAATGGGTTTAATAAGTAGCTATGATTAAGTCTGATGTTATTTTTAAATAATTTCAAAAACTGTTACTCTAATCCCTCCGTGGCTGGCAGAAAGGATGCTGCTTAGAAGTTAAAATTAGTTCCTTAATGTTCAGCCTGGTGTGGAGTTACAGGCCCTCCAGGGCTGTGCTAGTTTTTGGAGGCATCCGCTTACGCTGCCTGCCTAATGGACGTTAACAGCTGCACTTGGCAGGCTTTAAAGGCCTCCCACAACTTGCTCTCTGCTGTTTCTCTCCTTGCTGGGGCTCCATGAGCTTGTCGGGAGCTCCCACCGACCGGTGGTGCCCGGCGGATGGGATAATTCTTGGTGTTACCCTTCATGCTTTAGCCACTTCACAACCCAGAGGCTCCAAACTGGTGTTCGCAAGCTCTCATCCAGCACCGCAATTCCCTTGTCCCTAATTCCCAGGGAACTCACAGCCCTGCCGAGTCTCTTTATCAGGAAGTGCAGATCCCTTTTGTACGGTATCAGTGGGGCTTTCCAGCTCTGCCTTTCTGAGTGAGTGATCCTGCTCTTGGCAGGGAAACGGCGCTGAAGATCCCTTTGCCTTGAAAAGCACGGCACAAAGGGACACGTTTCATGGTTTGTGTAACCTCGTGGAAGCGTTAGACATGAGCACTGTCTTTGCTCAACCAAATATGAAGTCCTAGAATCGAGAGCTCCTAGAGCTCCCACCCACCCTCTGCGACACCTTTCCTCCTTCTCTGCGGGTGCCAACCACCACGTAGCCACAGCAGGATTTGTCTCAACCGAACTGATGGAAAATCATCTCCCTTTCTTTCTTTTTGTGGGCTGCTTCCCCTCCGAGTGAGCTGTCGGACCTGGCGCATCCCCCGGCTGCAGAGGAGGGGGGAACGCAGCAGGGGAAGGGGAGAAAAGCAGGACGGCTGTTTTGGGGCAGCTACGTTAAATTGGGAGGAACGACAAGCTGCACCCTGAGCCTCGGGAAATCCAGCTGCTGTGCTCGGCTTTGCCGCTGGCTCAGCAGTAAGACAGGGATAACAATAAATCCCTTCTCCCACCTTCTTTCTGCACGCCCTGATTAGACAGACTGTAACGGACAGGGGCTGTCACTTATTATGTGCGTGCTTGGTGCCCAGCACAATGCGGCTCTGACCTCGACCCCGACCCGCGGCTGCTGCACGAACAACGGGACCACAACGAGCCCCACGGGCTGGCGGCGGGGACGTCACTGGCTGCGGGACGTCCGAACCCCCGGCAGGGATCGGGGCAGGCTGCTGTGCGGGGAGGACGCTTCCCAGCCCCAAAAGGAGGAATTTCCAGGCTCCGTCCCCTCTTCGGCATCGCCCTGGGGGTGCTGTGCGTGGGTTTGGCAGGGCAGGAGGAGAAGAGGTCTGGGCAGCCATCACCCCGTGTGAACGCGGCTGCTGCAGCTGGTCCGGGCAGCCCATGCGGATGTTGCCTCGGTTGTACTGTAACTAATAAGGAAAATTAATTTGCCGATGTTAATTTAATGGACTACATGAGAGCCAACTGAGAAAATACGCCGTCGGAGAGTGGGTGTGCAGGGCGTTGGCAGGGATTCCTGCCCGTTCCCTTCCTCTGCCAGGTGAGGGTTTCCTCTCAGGAAGGATTGTCCCAAATTGTGCCTGCAGCTGCACAGCTTCGGGCGATGGAGCCGGGGCTGGGTCTGCCTCTTCTCACCCCGCTGCAGAGCTGCCACGTGTGGGCTTCGATGCTGGCCAGGTCCTTCCACCACGTGCAGTGGGGATAGGCTTTTTAGAGAGACACAAACACAGAACAAAAAGGAAAAGGAAAAGGAAAGAGAAAAATAAAAAGAGGTAAAAACAGTGTGTTTATCTCTGGGATTAAAACTGGTGTTTTCGGCCCTGGCACCAGTCAGTGTCCAGCCAGCCAGTGGTGCTGTGCTGGGGGTGCTGGGCACAGGCTGGGAGGGAGCAGCCACAAAGCAAACTCCCAAGCTGGAACCACGGCTTCCCATACCTGTCACCATGTGAATTTTCAGCTTGAGCACACAAGGCTGAGCTCAGGGGACACTGTCATGTAGATTTAGGGTTTTATCTCCTTTCCTCTCCATTAGCTCTGATACCCTCTTATTATGCTGAAAACCGAAACGCTTTTTCCTCCAGCGGCTCTCCCCTTTCCCCGTGGGCAAATATCGATCTGCCCGTGTCCTCAGCACAGGTTGAAAGCAGCCCCGCTCGCCTGAGCCTGCCTGGGGACCGAGCGCTCGGCCGTGCCACCTCTGGTGCCATCAAGGATGGAGGAGAAGGCTGGGGAGGAGGGGACGGAGATCAGTTCGTTTTTCTCTCCCCATCCTTTCTCTCCCTGCGCTGGCAGTGACAGGGCGCTGAGCAGGACGGCTCCGATTGCGCCTGGCAGGTGGAAGGGGGGATGAAAAGGGATGGAAAGGGCAGAAAGGGAAAGAGCAGCTGGGGTAACTGCAGGCTTCTCCCAGCCCGGCTGCATGGGCAGGTCCTGCAGCACCTGGAAAGCTCGGAAGGCAGCGGAGCAGCTGCTCTGCCCCCAGCTCGGGGCTGGCCGGTGCGAGAGGCTGCCCCTGCTCCTCCTGGGGCGTGATTTTGAGCCAATTTAATTAAACTGCTTGGAAAGGTTGCAAGGACTCATCTATTTCGGCTCGAACCAGGCCTGTTTTGACTTAGCGCTGGCTGATGAGGAATTAGCCGAAACAAACCACTCAGAAAACAAAATTAGAGGGCCCACACTAACTTTTGCACCAGATTAAGTTGAATTAAAAAGCAATTGAAATGTAATTTTCCTGTCTCGAGCAGCCAAGAAAACGAGATAATGCAACCAGTGGCACTTGAAACTTAAAAATAAGGCAGCTAGGATCGGCACAACCAGCTCTTAGTGCCCACGAGCAGCAGGTTTATTGGAGGTCTGTGAAGCCCCCTCCCCACGCACCTTCTGTGCAAAGCTTTGCACAACCTGCATCCTTTGCCCTGAAAGGGAGCCTTGAATCCACGATTTGGAGCAGCCCAGGTGCTGCACAGGGCATTTCCGTGGGTGTTTCCGTGCTGGAAATAGCCACACAGTGGAGTTTTTTTGCTGTAGCTCTCATAATTTACGTTGAAACAGCCACGGTGCCACACGGGCAGCAGGGTCGGAGGGCTCACTGCACTCCTGGGGGCTGGAGGCAGAGGGTGCAGACCCCAGCGCTGCGTCCTGTCATTTAAAATGTGGCTTTAGTGACATATTTTAATAGCTGCTTTCCCCCCATTTGGCAAAAGCTGCTCTTTGTCCTGCCCCAACCTCTCTGTTCATTCCAGGCCACGCTCCCCACCGTGCCCCTGCCCATGTGGGTTTTACGGGGCTTTGCCAAAAAGGGTGATGTTTTGGAGGGCTGGCAAAGCCAAGGTGAGTCCCCAGAGACTCTTCAGAGTCCCCAGAGCTGCCCAAGTGCCACACCAAGCCCTGCTGCGAGCGGTTATTTGGTGCTGCAGTCCTGGGCAGGACGAGCTGTGCCAGCAGCCCCACCATCCTTGTGTACCTGGTGCCAGGGCGCTGCGGGTGGAAATCAGCTCCTGGCTGAAGCTGCTGGGGATGGACAGACAGACAGACACGTAACGGGGCACGAGAAGAGCTGCCCAGCAGCCCTGGCTGAAATCTAAAGGATTTGTGCAGACCATAGGTCCCTGCTGGGTGTCTCCGTGCTGCCTCCTGCCACAGCCCGGTCTAAAAAGAGGCACCCCCAGGCTGCTCACCCAAACAGCACCAACTACGTGATGTATACGTGTATGGAGGAGGTGCTGGGGTGTGAGTGGGGCGGCTGGGGCAGGAGGGCAGCTCAGGAGAGAAGGCTGCTCCTCCAGGTGCCCCCAGATTGCCTCTCCAAGCAGCAGCTGGAGCTAACGAGGAGGCTGCCCCGGGCAGAGCCAATGGTGGGGCAGAGCAGGGCAGGATGCGGCCCCACGGGGGCAATAAAAGAGGCTGATGAGGGTGAGGGGGCAAGAGAGAGGGTTGAAGGGTGAGTAGCTTCTTCTCTAGGGGGTTTAGGGGCAGCTTTCTGCCCTCTGTGTGTGTGTTTTTTTTTTTTGGGGGGGGGGGGGGGAAGGGGGTTTCCCTTGTGCAAGGTGCTATGCTTTGGGGCTGCTTGGGGTTACACTGTGTCTCCTCCTCCACCTGCTGAGGTGGGCTTGAGGGAGGCCCCCAGAATGAAGAGGCCTTTTGGGGTGTTACTGTGGCTTCTTGAAGGTGAGATGGAGGCAGGGAGGCTCAAGCAGCCCCTGAGGCTGTAGCACAGGGGTTAAGGCTGTGTGGTGCTGGCAGCAGCTGCTGGTGCCCCCCTGGGCCTGGGGGCTTGGAGAAGGGGGAGAGGGGGCCACAAAAAAGCCTTTAATTCAGAAAGGTGAAAGCAGGGGGCTCCTGGGGGCTGCTCCGAGCTGCAGGGGCTTATTGTATGCCTGGGGGAAGGGGAATTTGCTCCAGCTGGAGGCAGTCAGGCCCTGAGGGGTCAATGCATGGCCTGACTTTAGGAGGCCCTTGGTGGTATTTGGCTGCTCTCAAAGCACCACAGTTTCTCTTGAGTAGAAGCTGTTTTTTTTTTTCTGACTTAAAAACTGTCAGGGGGTCTGGTCCTGGTCTTACCTGTGTGTATGCCTGCGCATTTCTTACCCTAATAGGGTCAGAAATAACTCTGCCTGTCCCACTTAATTCCTCTCACCCAGCAAACCCAGCAGCTGGCTCTGAAGGAGGATTTACTTGCTTGGCTGCACTTGGTCACCCCGTGTCCTGTGTGTGACCCCATACCTCTACACCACTGAGGGGGTCTCTGGTGCAGGAACCCCCCTGGGCTGTGGGGTGAGGGGGTAGGGGTGGATGTGGGGCCTTGAGCTGATGCTGTTCAGGTGTCCCTGCTGGCCCTGCCAGGCTTGGGCTCTGTGTGTGATCCAGAGCTGGAGGAAGGTGGTGCTGCCATACCCATGAGAAATGGGGTGCCCTGCTTCCTGCGGGGTTACAGGAGTTGTAATTTTCCCAGCCTGGTGTTAAGTGGTGGTTTGTGCCTGTGTTTAGTTCAGAGGCTCAGCTGTGGTGTGTGAGGATCTCACCGAGCTCTGCTTAGGGCGGGGGAACTCAATGTTTCCCTTGCTGGGGAGGTGAATGTGCCCTAGGGGTGGGGGGTCCCAGACCCTCTGCAGATGGAGGTGGGTGTTGCTGTGACCTGACTCTGCTCTCCTGCACCCCAAAAGCACGTGGAAGCTTTCATCTGGCTGCTCTCAAGCCTCACCAAGATGCCAGTCGTGAATGAGCCCAGTGAGCGGATGAGGAAGTTCAAGAACAGAGGCAAGGATGCAGCCGTAAGTACGGACCTGGGGCATCTCCTCCTGGCCTAGGCAGAGCCAGCCGGGGCTCTGGTGTCAGCAGGAGCTGATGAGAAGGCTTCTGAACAGCAATCACCCCCAAATCCATCCCTGTGGGGTGTCAGGGAGTGTAGGGATGTGGTGTGGAGCTGGGTGAGAGCTGGCAGGGTGGTGTGGTGGCAAGGAGGACTCAAGCTTGGGTGGGTGGCTGTGATGGGGATGATGAGGATGGCCCTGCCCAGCTCCTGGCTATCCCTGCTATGGGGTCTGTTGGCTTGCTTTAAGACAGTGCAGGAGATGAGGGTTTGCCTTCCAGCAAATCTTACTTTAAAATCAGCCTCTGGTTGCTGGTTCAGCCAGCCTCCTTGGGAGGCACCGAGTGAGATGTTTCCTGCTCCTGTGTGAGCCTTCAGGCCATGGCGAGGAGCTGCCTGAGAGCAGGAGCTGCCTCTGCTCCTCATGAAGGAGTCTTGGGGTTGTGGAGCTGGACCTGAATCTGGTGGTGTGGGCACTGATATGGTGGAGTCCTCTCCTCCTGCAGGCCCTGCGGAGGCAGAGGGTGGAGGTGAACATCGAGCTGCGGAAGGCCAAGAAGGATGAGCAGATCCTGAAGCGCAGGAGTATTTCCATCGTCTCGATGGAGAAAAGCCCCACTCCAGGAGAAGACAAAAATGTGGTGAGTGCTGGGTGCTCTGCACCCAGACAGGATTGGTGCTGCAGGACATTGGTTCTCACTGGTAGTTCAGTTTTTGGGCCATCCCCAGGTCTGGCTCAAGGGACCTGGGTTAAACAGCCAGTGCCCTTGCTGATCCCCATGCCCAGCACTGGGGAGTGCTTTACAGGTGGCTTAGCCCTTTTCTGGGTTATTTTGCATGGAAATGTGCTGTGCAGCTTCCCTCAATGGCAGGTAGAACTGGCTGGAGCCCCAGCTCTGGGAGCTGGTGATGGTAATTACTGCTCGTAGGGCCAAAACAGTGTCAGTGACTCTTCCAGTGCTTGATTACAAGGATTAGTTGCCTCGAAGGTTTTTGTGGATTCTCTTCCTCTGCATCATCTCGAAACTGCGTTGCATAAAGGGTAGACACCACTTAGATATGGAGTGGTGACTGACTTGGGTCTAGACGGCTGATTGACTGCAGAGATTAAACTGGAGGGAGCCTTGTCTTGCTGTCTGACTCTGATTCATTCCCCATGACACAGATTATTCAGCTGTCCTTGGAGGAAATAGTCAAAGCTGTGAACGGGAACAACCCTGAGCTCCAGCTGCAGGCTACGCAGGCTGCCAGGTATGCTGCCTGACCGGGAGGGACCGGGCTGGCTGCGGTGGGTGCTGCAGGCATTTCTTCCTGTCAGAAGAGCTCTGGAGACATGACAAAGTGCATGGGGAAGGAGCCTGGTAACCCTGCAGCTGATGGCTGAAGCACTGCATAGTGCCCTGGGTGCCTGGCTGGGCTCCATCCCAGCCCTGGGTAGTGCCTGTGGCAGACAGGGACCTGTGTGGTGTGGTTGGAGCCAGCCCAGGGCCTGGTCATGCCTCCTGGAGCCCCTGTGCTGGGGCAGGGGCTGTGCTGTCTCCAGGAGCTGCTGAGATCACTGGGGAGAACCCAAAGGCTTGGTCAGGAGGGCTGGCTCCACAAGGGGAGGCAGCTGAGCAGGGCTGTCCCTCATGGGTGGGGGATCATGAGGTGCTGTCTGTGCCCAAGTGGTGGAGGGATCTTTCCCAAGGCTCTGGGGGGCTACATCAGCTGCTCAGGGTGCCAGATCAGTGCTGTCTGCCCATGCACTGGTGACAGCATGGTCCCCAAGCAATTGCAGCCTCTGCCCCCAGGGAGCAGATGAAAAGCCTTGCTCCCAAGGTGTCAGCTGGAGGCTGGCCAGAGCAGACCCTTCCTAAAGGGACGAGTCCTGCCTGGCTCCCCAGGCTGTTCTGCAGCACGGAGCTGGCTTCCTGCCTGCTCACACCCAGCCTGGCAGCGCCCTGGGCTTGCACCATGGGGAGATACCCAGTGGAGGCGGTGAGGCAGCTCTAAGCCATGGATTCCCACCTCTGCATTACCCTGTGCCAGCGTTGTGGCTGCAGAGTGAGCCAGGCTGGGGAGCAGATCTGGCTGAGAACACTTTCTCTGGCTGTTTTGGGGTAGGTCAACATCCTGATGGTGCCTTCTACCCAAGAAGGGCTTGGTCTGCTCACAGTAGGCTGTGCCTTGTCTTGCAGGAGAATGCTGTCCAGGCAGAAGGACCCCCCTCTCAACCAGATCATCGAGCTGGGCATCATCCCCAGGCTGGTGGAGTTCCTCACCCGCGCCGACAGCGCTCCGCTGCAGTTTGAGGCCGCCTGGGCGCTGACCAACATCGCATCCGGCACTTCTGAGCACACCAGGGCGGTGGTGGAGGCAGGTGCCATCCCGGCCTTCATTGCCCTGCTCTCCTCCCCGCACATGCACATCAGCGAGCAGTCTGTGTGGGCGCTGGGCAACATCGCAGGTAAGCAGGGGTTCCCAGTTGGAGCTGGGGTTCCTCAGGATGGCCTTGTCTCCTCCTGGCTCTGTCTCCAGGCTGCTGATGCTATTGAAACCCCTCCGTCCCTTCACGTGGGGCTCAAGCCTTTGGGACTGTATTGGCTCTGCAGGAGGATTTTGGCTGAAGCCAGGTGCAAGTGTCCATCCTGCTGGGATGGTGTCCCCTGCTGGTGTCATCGTTGGGGGGGAACAATGGGATGTCTGGCTGGCTGTGATGGTGCTCAGTCTGCTGAGGAAATCCTCCCTGCCTGGAAATACTGAATGGTGTGGGGCTGGTGATGAGCCCTGGCCTCTGGCAGCAGGTCTGGCTGCTCCCTGATGTCAGCATGTCACTGTCTTGTGACTTGTGCAGATGCAATAAACAACCCTCTTTTCTGCGCAGGTGATGGTCCTCTGTACAGAGATGCCCTTATCAATTGCAATGTGATTCCTCCCTTGCTGGCTCTGGTGTCGCCTGTAACTCCAGTAAATAACCTTCATTTTCTCGACTTAGCAGCTCTTAATCACTTGGGCAATGGGTGAATGGTGATTTGTGATCTGGCTTACAAATAACCAGATGAATACATGGCTGAACGAGACCCTTCTCTGAACTGCTAGTGCTCCTTCCTCTAACTACATAGAAGACCTGGCCATGCCAAGCGGTCTCCAGGTCGATGTAGTGACTTATTCCTAGCTTGAGATGGTCAGAGCTGGATGGGAAAGCTCAGGCTAAGATGTCACTGGTGTGTGGTAGACTTGCATATGCATGTGAAAGGGTTGAACTTGCCCTTCAAGCTTCCTGCTGCTGCTTCTTGGGTAGCTCCGAGCTGTTGGCTTCGTGCCTTCTCCTGCCCTGCTGCAGTGGTCCTGCCCTGCTGCTTGCTCGGGGGAGGCAGGAGGTGGACAGAGCAGCTTTAAGAGCGGTACCGATGCCTCCAGGTGTCCCACCCCTGGGTGTGGTGGAAGCTGTATGCTTTCTGTAGGCATACCTACGGCCTCTCAGGGTAGTGTTAAGAAAACACCCTCCAGGCCTTCTGTGAGTTTATATTGCAAAATCCCTTTAAAGGACTTCTCTGGCTGCTGTTCCTGACTCACCCTCCCCTCTTCCTGGGGGAGCTCTGTGAAACAGGGCACAACACCAGCCCCATGCACACCCTGGTAGCTGTGATGCTCTGAAGGTAGCTCCGCTGCTCCCCTAGAGCAGCAATGACTCCTTCCTGAGATGAGCTGGATGGGGCAACTTCGATCCTTGAGGTGCCCTGCTCAAGAACAATGAGCTGCTGATATTTAATAATGCTAATATTAAAATAACAAGTTCCTAATCTCATCCAAAGAATGCTTTGTAATTCATCCCAGGGACCCAGCAAACAAGCTGTTGGGCACTTTTGTTAGTCATAGAAGCTGGTCACACCACCAGACTTGAAGTTATTGGAACTTAATATTGGAGAGGGAGGAGGGGAAAGGTCTTACTCACCTGTTTCATCTCCCTGCTTCAAACAAGCCTCAGCCCTTATTAAGAAGGATGCTTCTGGCTACTCGATAACATCTCTGAGCTGCAGGGCCCAGGAGCAGGGTGCTCCCTCTCTGTGCTTGTTGCTCCAGTGAGGCTCTGTTGGCCAGGGAGGACCTTACACCTCACTTGTGTTCCAGGTCGGGTTCCTGAGGAACATCACGTGGACGCTGTCGAACCTCTGTAGGAACAAGAACCCCTACCCTCCCATGGATGCGGTGAAGAAGGTGCTGCCGGTCCTCACCTGCCTCATGGAGCACGAGGACAAGGAAATCATTGCTGACTCCTGCTGGGCAGTTTCCTATCTGACCGATGGCTCCAACGATCGCATCCAGATCGTAGTGGACACAGGGATTCTCCCAAGGCTGGTGGAGCTCATGGGCAGCCCAGAGCTGATCATTATGGTAGGAAGCAAATTGCCCATCTCCAGTCTTGACTCCCTCTCCTCTGATGTCCTGCTTTAAAGGAAGGAATGTCATCTTGCTGTCTGTGGCTAGTGTGGTCGGCTGTTTCCCCAGACCACAGTCTTGCTTGGTTACTGGTCAAGCCGAAGCTCTGTTCCAGCTTGCAGTGGCTTATGGACTCATAAGAGACTGTAAAGCTGCTTAGAGCAAAATAGGAGGCCAGTAGGTCTGTAACAGTAATCAGCCATGGTGTTTCCTTTGTTTGAAGGATTGAGCACTTATGGAGCTTGTTGTCTTCCTGAGATAAGGATTCTCATCTCCTTCATCTGCTCTTATTTGTCTAGACTCCAGCTCTCCGTGCCATTGGGAATGTTGTCACGGGGACCGATGAGCAGACCCAGGCAGCTATTGATGCTGGTGTCCTGGCTGTCCTGCCCCTTCTCTTGCGACATGCGAAGTCTTCCATACAGAAGGAAGCCGCGTGGACACTCAGCAACATTGCAGCGGGGCCTTGCCAGCAGATCCAGCAACTCATCACCTGTGGGTTGTTGCCACCGCTGGTGCAGCTGCTCGATAAGGTAAGGGTGCAGTGCTACCTGTCCAGCTGCTGTAGAAGCAGTGTTAAGCTTCAGTCCGTGACACTTGGTTTGTGATGCACTCAGTGTGTGCTCAAGAGCCACCTGAGCAATCTCTGGAACAACCTGGGCACTCAGTATACCTGTGTGTGGCACAACAGCATGGCTTGGAGCTGCTCTTGGCAGCTATGCAAGGTCACCGAGCTCTCCGAGTGCTAGGGACCTGTCCACACCGGACACAGACTGGCTCTCCTCTCCTGGCCCCTCACCCTGCTCTAAGAAGGATGCTGGAGTCTGGTAGTGCCCTTCACTGTGCTGCTCTTCCAGGGGGACTTCAAGGCTCAGAAGGAGGCTGTGTGGGCAGTGGCCAACTTCACGACCGGAGGCACTGTGGAGCAGGTGGTGGAGCTTGTCCGCTCTGGGGTCCTCAAGCCTCTGCTCAACCTGCTTTTGGCTAAAGACAGCAAAACTATCCTGGTCATCCTGGATACAATTTCAAATCTCTTCCTGGTAAGATCTGGTACTGTTCCTTGTATCCCTTCTCCCCAAAAAAGCAGTAGGGTGTGAGCTGAAGGCTCACACAGTGTGGCTAGAACAGCTTCTTTGTCAGCCAGTGGTCTTGTGGGAGTCAGGGTTGGACTTGATCCAACTTGTTCTTGGGTTGTCCAGGCTTGACAAGGCCTAAGTTCCCAAGGGTTTTGGCGAGGAGAACACATGTGCTGATCCCTGAGCTGCACTGAGGTAAAGGTCTAGGAGAAGCAGAGTGCTCCTGGGGTCTTCACAGGAACAGAGCAGGGTTCAGCTCGCTTGCTTGCTCAGTGAAACCCCAGTACAATAATCCTAACAGGGTCTGCTTTATAAACATAATCATGCTGCACAGTAATCGTATCACAAGGATCTCTGCTTAGCCCAAAGCAGGGAGGGGCCATAAATACAAGGGGCTGCAGACACCCGAGTCTTAGGTTCAGGGCCTTACAGGGGAGATCACCTTGAACCTGTTGCTGACACGAGGTTGTACTTGCCTCTGTTGTCACAGGCAGCTGAGAAGCTGGGAGAGACAGAGAGGCTGTGTCTGCTGGTGGAGGAGCTTGATGGTCTGGAGAAAATTGAAGCCTTGCAAACCCATGACAACAACATGGTCTACCGAGCTGCGCTGAATATCATAGAGAAATACTTTTCTGGTGAGGTATGTGAGCTCTTGCTGTTTCTCATCTGAAAATGTGACTGCACGCTGAAATGAAACATCCTTTAAGGATGCTGAATTAGGGCCTTAGAAGAGATCCCTACACGAATAGGGTAGTTCTTTCAGCTTGCTCCCCTTACTTGTAAAGGTTTCTAAAAGCTATGATTTCAGTTGCCAGCTGATTAGTTGTGCAACAGATATGGATGCCTTGATAGCATCTTGCTGCTGGAATTTAAACTGGCATCAGCTGGGGTTACTGCAGTTGCTGGTATGAATACCAAATGTGGAGAAGTTTCCTCCTTCAGAGCCAAGCTGGCTTGTTGCTATGAATGGAAGCTTCCTACTCAGCTGTGCTCAGGTTCCCTCTGGATTACTTGACCCTTCTCACATTAACAAACTTGTGGAAAAAGAGCACAGGACATCGGCTAGCGGTTGCAAGAGTTCTGGAACTGTCACAGATGCCATCCTTGGATCTAGCTGTAGAGTCTTGCAGATGGGGGGAACACCAGGGAAGGGGCTTAGTGGTTTGGCAGACCTTGGAGCTGAGGCTCAGTCTAGATTTGAACCCCCTGCAGCAGGGAGCAGATGTCTGTTAGCTTTTTTTTTGCCCAGCACCAGGGTTGCAGGGTGTCCTGGTGAGAGGGTGTGGAGGAAGCTGTTCTACACACTAGCACCTACCTGAGGGGCTGGATGCCAGGGGAACGCCTCTCCAAAGCAGCTCTGGCTGCTGTTGGAAGCAGACTAAACTCAAATTCTGCTACTCCAGTTACTCCTGTCTCCTGCCCTGGGTGTTGGAGTGTATAGGTTTGCTCACTTTGGCACATGAGCCACAGGGACAGTGACAGGGTGTGCTGTACAGAACAGGAGGACTTGGTCAGTGAAGCTGCTCCTCTGCTGTAAGAGGCTTTTAAAATGAGAATAAAGCAGTAAGCTGCTGTAAAGCTTCAGGCAAACTGGTACGAAAACCTGCTATGAAGATGCAGAACCATTAACTAAAGGCTATCAACTTCCTCCTAGGAAAATCCAGATCTCCAGCCTGGGACTGACCAAGATGGACTATACAACTTCTCAGTGGAGAAGCAAGACTTCAACTTCTGAAGATGAGGCACTGCACAGCTCTGAGCTAGGCAGTCTTGGTAGAGCCAGGATGTCCAGGTCAAGAGAAGCAAAGTTGTGGGATCTTCTTACATTTGGAACTTATCAATAAATTGCACTTCTGGGTTTGTATCTCTAAGCTTCTATTGCTTCTATTTTTTTCCCCCCTCCATAAGCTGTTGTTGCAAAATATCTTCCTCTATATTTACTCCCTGCGGAGTTGTGTTAGAGTTCCTGGGTGCCTCTTCTAGGTGAAAGCACAGCCAGAGACTTCCTGCTAACTGCTTGAGTGGAGTCAAACCTGTAAAGAGTGGGATGTTACCATCCTATCCAGCTGGGTTTCAGTGCTTGTGCTGAAATTTCTAGGCTTGATTCAGAGTGGCTGAAACAGCTCTGAAAAGCTGCTTGAGAGGCTTTGTCCTGCTATTCCAGCCCTCCATAGATGCAGCAGGATCTGGACACAAGCTGAATAAACTTGAGCTCTTTGGCAGCACAGATGCTTGCAGTGGGAGCTGCTTTGGCAGCACAGATGCTTCCCACTTGCCTGGAGTCCATTGATCTGGGTCTGCCTAAAGCTGCCCTCTACTAGCTAGGACTTGTATTCCAAAAGTCCATTGCATGTCACTGCTGAGGAGTCCTCCCTGTCTCCAATCCCTCTAAATTCCTCCTCCCTCCACAGGCTGAGGAGGATGGATGTGGCTCTGGGGTCCCAGACTAGGGGGCTCTGCTGGCACCTGCCAGACCCCAGGGGCTGAAGCATTTTAAGGGCTTTGTTCTGTGCAGTGTTCTGTGCAGAAGTGGGGTTGGGCAGCTCTATAATCCATGCTTTGCTAGGCTTGACTCTTCAAAAGGACCCCAGGTGCTTCAGGGCTCTGCTTTCTCAGATGTGGGGGGAGGTGGAGTGACAGATGAATTAATGTGAAGGGAAAACATCTTCTCTGGAGGGAAGAACCTCTTCCTCTGCCCTGAATTTATTCTCCACAGCATACAAGCATTTTCCTTCCCAGGCTGCCCAGAAACAAGGAGTGAAGCCTGGTTGCCCTCTGTGAGGGGCTGTGCAGCCCTCAGCAGCCCCTCAGCTTGTGGGCCGGAGCTGGGCATCACTTAATGCTGGAGTTGCTGACTGGCATAGCAATTCCTAGCTTTATTTTCTGGATCCCAAACTATGTACTAAAAACTATGATAAAGCCTGAACTTGCCTCAAAGACAAGGAGACAACCACTTTTGCACATCCTTTATGCCCATGGCTTAACACGAAGGGCTTTGCCTGTGCCTTCTTGTAGCGTGCTGCTGACAGGGCTGATGCAGCATCTGGAAGTGATCGGATTTCACCAGGTAAAAGGAATCTGAGGCAGATGCTTCCTCGGTGTAAATGGAGATGCTTCCCAGAGCTGGGCTCCTGTGGCTGCCCTGACTTCAGGCTGTGGAGCTGCACAGGCAGCACTGCTGTGCTTGGGCCGTAGGGCTGCTGGGTGCTGGCGCTCTGACATGGAGCAAGCCACAGGGAGAGGATGCGGCCATTGGGCTGTTCCCTTGCTTTCCTCTGTGTGCTGGAAGTGAGGCTGCAGTAGAAAGGCTGCTTGCTTCCACCATTGCGGCCTTAAGCCTCAGGGAACTAGTGTCCATGTAGCTCTGCAGGTGATAGAGAGGAAAAAGTTATTTTTTGGTATCTTCAGCATTATGCCTCACAGTAAGTTGTGCAACTGAGGAGGCAGCTCCAAGGCCACCATCCTGTGGGGTCAGTGCCTGCCTACTGCTCCGAGACGGGGCTGGCCTTGGTAATTAGAGTCCCTCTCCTTTATTGTGGGCCCCTGGCTGTGGGGGGGGGGGTTGACTCCTTCTCTGGGGGGGATGGGGTGGGAGACCCCCATTCCATGACCATACCACCCCCCACCATCTCCATATCACCCTACTTATCACCCTGTGTCCCTACACATGCTCTGTGTCAACTTAAAATCATAGAAGCGTTAAGCTTAGAGAAGACCTCCCATGCTATCTGTTCCAACCATCCCCTCCTACCCCTGTCACCCACTAAGCCGTGTCCCTGGGCACCACCTCATCCTCTCCTTGAACGCCCCCAAGGGTGCTGATTTCACCACGTCCCCATGCCTGACTGCTCCTTCTGACAGGAAATGTTTCCTAATTTCCAACCTAAACTTCCCCTAGCCCCGTTTGAGGCCATTCCCTCTCCTCCTGTAACTAACTTCGGTGACATTCTCCCCTTTCTGCCCCATTTCCCCTACAAATCCCTCCCCCGCCTCCCCCTCGCCAGGGGGCGCTCCCCCTCCCCCCGAGTGTGGCTTCCCCCCCCCACCCTTCGACCTCCCCAAGATGGCGGCGCTGCGCCGACGCCCCGCTCTGCGCGCTGACGTCACGCCCCTCCGGCGGGCGCAGGGCGGGGCGGGGGCGGCTCCAGCGCCCTCTCGGCGGCCGGGCCGGGTCGGGCTGAGGCGGGCGGGCGGTGGCGGCGACGGCTCCGGGGCCGGTTTTGGTTCCGCGTTTGGCTCCGGTTAACGGCGGAGGAGGCTCCTGGAGCGCTCGGCCGGGGGTTAGGCCAGGCCCGCATGGGGTTGCGCGGGGCCGCCGGTTGATCTGGGCGCGATGTCGAACCCCGGGACGCGGCGGAACGGCTCCAGCATCAAGATCCGCCTCACAGGTAACGGGGCCACGGCCCTGGGGCTCCCTTTCACCACAGAAACCTCGGCCCGGTCAACCCTCCCCTCACGCCCGGGGGCCGGCTTCGGCGATAACCGGGCCCCAGCCACCTCTCCTTAACTTTTATCCCTTTATAACCCCTTCTCCCACCACCGGGGCCCTGTGGAGGTTCTGTATTTTGAAGTTATTTCTGTTGATTTTCGTTTTTCTTCCTCCTCATGGCACGTTGTTACCTCCCGCCCCCCCTCCAGTACAGCCCACGGGCTGCTTCATCCCCCAGCTCCCTCAGATTTTGGCCTCTCCTGACTTTTAACGGAGCCTTTCCTTTCATAATTAACCTCTCTTTGATTTACTTAAACCATTTACCTTCCCCTTTTGCCAGTGAAGATAACCCCACTGAGCTTTCACCTGATGAAACGCGTGTTTAATTGCTTTCTGCGTTTATGCCCCTCTTTTGTTATCGTTAATCCTTTTTTTTATATATGTTCTTTTTTATCGTTATAATTTCCCACGACTTGCTTGTCTTTCAAATACCACATATTCAACTTCTGAAGTTCCTTCCCCGAGCAAAAGATGACAAGAAGCGGCGCGTTTCGTGGCTCCTCGCGAGGTCCTGGCTCGGGTGTGCGTGCACATACGGATAAGCCAATTTATGTTGCACCCTCAAAGGTCTGGATTAAATCTTCTGAAAGCTGCTCCGGTTGGTGCCGAGGCTGCCGCTTAAACGGAAAGGGGCACGGTGTCTGCTTCTTAAGGCTGCTGTGTGAATTATTAATAAAGAAGGCCCGATCCGGCCTTTCAAAGGCAACAGGTGGATGCTTGGAGATCTCTTGGTGTGAAGGAACCGCTCAGCCACTGGCATTGATCTTCACAGAGTTGTGTCTGCAGGAGCTTAAAAGATTGCCAAATAATGAGAAAATGGCACTGGGTAAACTTCAGTTACGGGGTAACTTGCTCCTGGCAGATACTGCAATCAGGCAGAAGCATCTCTTCAAAAAAAAAACCTTTTTTCTTTTAATCAGTCTTCTGATTCTGTGCCGCTCGTGCTTTAGGAGGCTAAAGTTGGTGAGGGAAATGTAAATCTCAAAATCCTTTTGGACGTGAGAAGGCTGAAAATATTTTCAGGGTGTATGGATGATGTTTGATCTGAAACGAGTTCTGTGGCGACGTATACTAAATGTCAGATCTGTCATTAATGTGGCTTACTTTTATGCAAGGCAGTCAATAAAAACGTTGGGAGTTGAGTAACTTATGCTGCGGTCATAGCCCTTCTGAGCAGGAGGATATCATTTAAATAACAGATAGAAGCTGTTGGGTTTAATTTTAAAGGGTGAACGCTGCATCAAAGTGCTCTTTTCCTTTTAGCATGCACTATTCTGCCCTCCTAGCTGAGAACATTTGTTGGAAGGGAGTGAAATTTTACTTTATTGAGCGACTTGGTGGATTTTCTCACTCTTTTATTTTATAATTGAAGAAATCTGCTTGCTCAAACATATTCTTGTTTTTTATAAGCATGCAACCTGCGTAGTGTGAAAAAAGTGCTGTATTTAATCAAAAAATAAATTGCTTTGGGAGAGATTTCCCTTTAGAATCATTAGGAAACATATTCTTGGCTTCGCTGGAGACCGGCGTGCTGACTTACCTGTTCCAAATAGTTGTAGCTAGCGTGGCTTTCTCTCCTCTGCTGTGCTATTGGGAGATTTGAGTGGAATTAAATCAAACAGAGGGCTCCTTCCGTTATGATTTGCTCCTTGCATTGTGTTTCCTGTGATTAGAAACAATTTGGTTTGCACTACCGAAAATAGCTGTGTAAATACCACTTAGTCTGAAGGCGCCTGTGAGCGGTGCTTTGGGAAGTGGACGGGAGTCAAATCCTTCATGCTTTTTCTTCTTTTTCTTGCGTGTTGGTGTTTGTATGATCAGGGTGTCTGGAGAGTTTTATTCGTGTGAATATATCGAAAAGTTCTGGATCCTCTGATGATTTTCAGAAATGGTCTTGGTGCTTGTACAGAGTGGTATCGGTCCTACCCCGTTAAGAATTGTAACGGAGTAAAATGGCAAGTAACGCTTCCTGTTAGAAATGAGGAAACAACAGCAAAACCCAACAGCAAGTACCTTGGGTGACAGATTAAAATGATTTGTGTCCTGCGGGTCACAAATGCGCTGATCTCTTGTCATACCTCAGTTTCTCCAAAAACGCGTGTGAAGTTTCTCTATTTCCACCGGAGCCTTCACCGTTACTGGTGATGCAGGAGCCAGAGGTGTTTGTGGCCTCGTCTCTCGCCACTTGGAGCAGTTCTAGGCAAAGGAAGGTAAAACTCGTCGTTAAGTTTGTGATCTTTTTGTATTTGTGCTGCCCCCAGGGTAGTGTAACAGGGGTGGGTGTCTCAAAAAAGGGATGGGAATAATAAAACGATACGGTGCTTGAAGAGTCCACCTGGGATCTTCTGGGTCAGGGAGGAACGTGACCCACAGGGGAAGGCACCTTTGTGGAGCATGTGTCTATCCCTTCTTACAACTGATGTGCTCCACTAAAGCCTTTGTTTGCTGCTGCAGTCGCTCCCTGGGGAAGTTCCTAAGGGTTTATCAACTCCAGGGCTTACACGCTTCTTACTCATACTGTTAAATCACGCAGAAGTACTCGTGAAAACTGCAGTCTCATTGTGCTGCTATCGGAGGCACTCCCATTCCAGGTAGCCTGCGGATGAAAGTTGCAGATGGAAGAATTGTGGACTCAACGTGCAGCTTCTGTACCAAATAAAGCTGTAAGGTTGTATTCTGACTTCGTCAGTACTGGCTTTCTCAGCACTGTCTCAGCTGAGGTGTGAAAAGCTGGCTGGCTCCTGGTAGTGCAGAGGAACTGAGGAAAGATTGGGAAGGAAAAGGAATTAGTTCAGACGTTACAGATTGCTTCAGAGATGGAGCAGGAAGGGGAGAGGGGCTCACGTATCAATCGGAGCCCGTTCAAACACATAGATGGCTTTGAGAGCTGATGGCAAAACCAGTTTCTTTCACAGAAGAGCAGCAGTTGGTGTAACAGAATATAAATAGTCAGCTCTGAGCATTAAGCGGAGGCGTTCCCTTCGGCAGACCTGGTCTAGGAAGTCGCTGGGCCGCTGTTTGCTGTCGCCTCGGTAGAGGTTTGGGAGGGAGGGAGTACGTGAGAGGAAGGAAATTCTGGGGTCGGAAGAGTCAGGGAGGAATGACAAAGATGGTGTGGAAGTGGGTGGGTTGTGTGAGGTGCGGGGATTTGTAGGCGACGCGGTGGATTGCTGTAGGCAAGGTTTGGGTGCTCGGCAGTGGCAAAGAAAGGGAAAGAGGGAAGAGGTGGTGCAGATAAGTAGCCTGGACACCGCTTTCGGTTCCCTGTAGTTAGCACGGTTTAGGGAAGTCCCATTTGCAAACCATGAGCGGTTACTTGCTTCTAGATGGGTGGCTTTAGGTCAATTTGTAGAAATTAATTTGTAATTTAAGGGGTGCGTTAAAGAGTACAGCGATTTCTAGTACAAAGTAAAATACTACGTTCCTTTCATACGTACCTTTAGGATTGCCATGAAGGCATATGTTAAAATGTGTCAGAAATGCTTCCATTTCGGGACTAATGTAGTATTGATCGATGCCGCAAAGTTAACGGGCTGATCGATAGCAGCACTAATATCGACGACCTGGGCAGTTTTATGTCCTGTGTTCAGAAACGAAGAGTATCTGCGTAGGCATCTCTGGGTCAGAAGCAGTCCGTACCTCGTGGGCTGGCTGTAGTTTTATGATCTTATATTACAAAGAGCTCTGTTGCAGGCTGACGGTGCTGGGGCTAGTGCAAGGGAAGACTAAAATGGCCGGCTGGTCGGCCTGGCGTTTGGAATTTCAAATCGAGCTGGTTTCGTACAATGGATAACACAATGGGGAGCAACAGTTTGGTAGCTCCAAACGGATTCTGCCTAGCAATCCGGGAGGATGTTGAAATCTGTCTTGTTGGTTTTCTTCCCATATCTGGGAGCCAGGTGCTCGATGTGCTGGTGGTTGGAGCGCTGGCCTGGAGCTCGGTCCAGAGCCCTGCCGCACGCCTCCTGCATGGTGCTGAGCGAGGCACTTCATCCCCCACCTCCGTTCCCTGTTTGCACCATGGAGTACTGTTGTTTTTGTGAAGGTAAACTTGTGGCTGCTCAGAGGCCCTTTGATAGCGATGGCAAAGAGGCTTAGGGCATGTAACCAGGGGGACTTGAAGACAAAATACTAGTAATAGTCTTGCTTTCGTGGGGAGAAGGCCAGGGAGCAGCCTTTGCAGCCGGCCAGCTGGCATCTTCGGGCTGCTGGAGTGGGAATCCAACGAGCTGCCTTTTCCTCCGGGCAGGCTGGTGGGTAGCGAGTCTCCTTTTGTGTTTCTCCCAGTAAGCCAGAGCCGTGCCAGCCCTATTGTCCTGCTGGAACTAAATTAAATCTCCAAAAGGAGTTTGCTTGAATATTCCCCTCAGGCAGGGAAAGTAGAAACAATAACTACTTTATTCCCGACTCGAAACTTTATTTTCTCAAACTGGATGTCTTCATATAAAGAAATGTAATTTGGGATGTCGCTGTGCAGTTCCTTAATGATTTCGTTCTAATTCCATGCTAGCCACCAGTCTGAGAGCGGTTTTCTCATCCACTTCCTTAAATGGCTGCATCATGTTATACAATTCTGTAGCGTCACGTTTTCTCTGCGTTGCAAAATCGAGCATTCCAGGGTTAGACAGCAATTCCCCCACGAGGAAGTCAGTTTTACCCTGGGATGTTGTGTGCTGGCACCTGACCTCTTACTGACGGCGACTGAGAAGCTGCTGGAAGTGCCCTCGCAGGTAAATCCAAGCGAGACCACAGCGGTTGGTGGCTCACAGGATGAAGAAGTGCTGTGCAGAAACACCACGTGTGCGTGTTGGCAGCCTGAGTTTCGGAGGTTTGTCTGGACTGCTGCCCAACTTTAAGCAAGTCCAGTCGACGTGCTTAAAGTTGGATTAATCTGGTTAGATTACTTGCTACTATTTATGGTTCCAGACTTAAATACTCGCTCGGCTGCCTTGTTCGTTTGGGCTGTCTTGGTCAAAATAGCGTGAGAGGGAAGATTGGTTTGGAGAAGGTAAGCTTAAATCGGTGTGGTAGGCTTGTGAAGCTTGGGTATGTACACTTCAGAATGGATCATTTAAAACTTGAGTGAAGAGAATATCAAAAAAACGTCTGGAAGAGGCTGTTCAATCGGCCATTTTTTTTCCCTGAGTTAGGAATTATTTTTTTCCTGATTTATTTTTTTTTCCCCATGATGATTCCTCTGGAACCGGTCAAAATGTTATTGTGGAAGAGGCCCAGATTCTGCAGTATCACTGAAGGCTTTTATCTGTATTAGCGCTTTGATCATTTGCATTTGGGAACCGAAAACCGCTGCTGATTGATTCTCCTGGAGTGCAACCAAGGCTGAATGGCCCCATTACTGCAAGTGGTTTGTTCTCCCTATACCAGCAGCTTGGGGTGGGGGGCAGGAAAACATCAGCAAGATCAGAAGTCTCGAGATCCCTGTTGGCAGCCACCCTGTCGTTTCTCCTGCCGTGGGTCTGTTTAGGTTTTGGGTTATGTGCTGAGGTCTTGAGTGCAGTTCTTGGTGCTCTTGCTGACACCGGGATGTCCCCTCTGCTGAGGGTGAGGACAGCTCTCCAGCTGGCTGCTTGCAGCGTTTTTACCTCGATACCTTCTCACCGTGTGCATTGGAAAGCCCAAAGGAAGACGTGCACTTAGGACAGAAACGTGTTACTGCTGGTGCCGGGGAAGCGGCGCTGCTCTCAGGTTATGATATTTCAGGTGCTTACAAATGAGTTCCCGCAGATGTTGCTGCAGTAACTTAAGATGTTATCTCCTTGCTAGCCTTCTGCCCCCCGTTGCCAGAAACTTGTCACCCACTGCAAGAGAACTGGTGGAAGAAAACCTGTGCTCATACTTCACCTGCGTACGTGCAAATCCAGCTTCTCACTGTGAGTCTGTCTCAAGAATTTAAGGCAAGGTGCTGGACTTTGAAAAGCTGAGGTATGAGCATATGTTGTCTTCTGGTAGGGGGAGCTGAGCTTGGGAGAGGAAAACGGGAGACAGAGGGACAATAGTGATTTCTTAAACCGTGCAGCCAGCTTTGCTAGAGCTTGCCTATTGGTATATATCAATTTATAAAAGATGGGATTAATATTAATGTAATAGAAGAAGAAAGCTGCATGTATGTCTGCTAAAGACCAATCAGTAGGGCAGTAACAGGTTAAGATGCTACCAAAAAATGTTTATAAGCTTTGTTTCCCATCTATTTGAATGGAAACTAGCAATTTTTCAAAGGGGATCCCTGGGCGTATATTTCAGGGTTTTCCAGCTCTCTCTTCCCTTGTGAAAGTCTTAAAATGCAATGAAAGGACAGAGCAAAAACGTTGCAAGTTTTTCTTTTGCATATTCTCATATGAACTGGCATCTGCTTTGGGAATATTTGGGGATATTGGAGCTGGGTGATAAATGTGACGATACTCTAGTTGAATTGGCAAAATAAGCTCGCATGCTGTTTTAGAAAGAATCTCTCCACAGGGCTGTAATAGCTTGATGCCTTCCTCTTCAGTAAGTCATTTTTATCAAGTTAAAGGCCAAAATTCAAACTGGCTTGTTGTCAAGGACACTAAGCGCAGCAGGCAAAAAATCCCCAAGGCTACCCAATTCACGGCGTAGATGGATAAAGCTGGCAGAGCGGGGTTTACTCTCCCCTCCCCCCTGAAAAATCCTTTTTTTTTCCCCTCTTTTTTTAGAGGATATGGACACTATTATGCATACTAACACAATTTACCCGAAAGTATTTAAATGGGAGGTTTGTTCATCTGTTTGCGGGCGAAACAATCCATTATTGTCTGGGAGTAATGCTAAAATAATGCACAATCCCCCCAGCGACCGCGCGGCGCTGCACGCCGCTCCCGGGCCAGCTGTGCTCACCTCCGCTGCAGCTGAAGGCGATGGCAGCCGGCCGAGGAGCCGCTGCGGCTGCATCGGGGTCCATGAGCACCAGCCCCGTGCCTCGGCTGTGCCGTGGGGACACAACCCTGATCCTAAATCACTCAGAAATGGTGAGAAATCCCGTGGAATTAGGTGTTTGTAAGAGCTTGCCGTTTTATGCTTTGTTTCCTGGTTGTCACTTAAAGCGTATGCTGTGGCTCATTTAAGAATAAAGGGCAGTGATAAACCACACTCTTAACTCCGGGTGGTATTGACCACTAGGATGCTCCAGGAATATTTCCTCGCTGGTGTTCAGCTCTAGCCATGGTGGTTGGTTTTTTCCTTTTGAATGGCAGATGTTTCTTCCCCTGTGCATTATGAAGAAGCCCTGCTGAAGATGATGATAACATTTCTTTCTCTCACTTCCACGGATAGCCTCCTATTACCTGATCTTGCAGTAATTGTTGCTTTTGCTGTTCACCCGTAGTAAGTAAAGAAATATTTTCACTAAGGTGCTTTTTTTCCCCCTCAAGTTGGCGAGGTCTGTCCTGGTACACTTTATTATGAAATGACTCTGTGTGTGTGAGTGGAGGAATAGCACGTTCTTTGACCTTTTCATATGTTTGCATTTTAGTCTTCTATTAAAACCTGCCTATTCCCTCTAATTGTTAGACTAAGAAAATGTGTATGTTCATATCAATTTAAAGTTTCCATCTCTTGTTTACTTCATAATTAAATTTGCATGTGGTAGAGAAAATCTATTCTCCTAATTAACCTTCCTAATTTCCAGGACACTATATTGAAAGTTTTCCATTGTGCTTCTCCCTCCTTAAAGTAAAGGTAAAAAATTATTTAAGCTAGTTGCCTGTGCATTGATTTTGAATTCAAGGCAGCTGCTAACATCAGTCTGAGCTCTTCTCCGTGGTATTTTCTTCCTCGAACCCTGAATGCGGTCTGTGTCGCGTCCCCAGTGTACACTGGGCATTACAGCGGGAAACTTAGTCCTGTGGTCAATGTTTGCATCTCCTAGCATGCAGGTGTACGGCTCAACACGTTTCTTAAAAAGGAAACATCTTTTGAAATGCATATGCTTCATTTTACTGATGAGCATAAGCAAAAAGAAAGTCCAGACTGCACATGAAAATTACCTGAGCATTGCATTGTGCTGTAGCTTTAACACTTTGTTTTGGCTTCACAAGTGCAGAATTGAGAAAAGTGAGGAATTTCGATTTGATTCAGACTGCAGCGATTGATTTCTTTCCAGTGGAAGCTTTGTTCTTTATTCTTACAGCTGATGTGTTTAGTTTTTTTTTTTACATGTAGACGTTTTTATAAGCATGTGGGACCTTCCCTTTAAACTTAGAGTTAAAAGGCAGAGGTGTCGTATCCTACAAGTGTAAGTGCAGTTAATGGATACCTCGTTGTTGAACGAGTCTTCTTGGGAACTTCTAGCAGTAATGGGGAGGAAATCCATTAGATTCAGTAAACTTTGAGTTCTGGATTGAGCGGGTGAATGTCAGCTAAAGATATGATGTCAGCCTTTGAAAGAATAACTTGAATTTCCTGGGTTCTTGAAACGATGTTTTGTTCAGCATTATTACAGCTGTAGAAATTACAAGCAATATCTCTTGTAACTCTCTTAAAATTGTCTGCAGACAGGTAGCTATCAAGCTATGATGGGCACGCTCATGGTTTGTGTGTCTGTAAATACCCTGTTGAACAACAGATCGGAGAGAACAGCAATAGCTTGGTGGCAAAAAAGAAAAGAAAAGAAAAAAAAAGCCAGAAATTTGGGGTCTTTGAATTTGTCAGAAAACTGTGTATCTAATTTTTTTATCTCTCTTTTTTTTTTTTTCTGTCTCTGTGAAGAGATTTTATGCTGTGACCTGGTGATGTATTTAACCTATTCCTGAAATATTTTGACCAAAGACTGAAAATACTCCTGTTGGGTTCCCCATTTTACAGATGAGTGCTGAAATAGAGATGAGATACGCTTGAAGATGTAAGCGAAGTTACAGAGCTGGTAGGTGCTAGCAAGTGTGTGGAACGCAACGTGGTCCTCCAGACACTGAACACATCGGATTCAGGAAAAGGGAATTGAGCGTTAATAGACTTTTTTTTTCATTATGTATTAATTAGGTGGGTCTGTTGCAGCCCGATAAACCGGCACAGGTACGAGAGTCAGCCTGCCAGACTGTCACGAGCACGCAGCCCTTAGATCTACTTAGGGGAGCATAATAAGTCCCAGTAATTGTGCTGTCACCAGGCCTTATTAGCAGTGCTTTTACCTGGTCCTGTACAAGGCTCAGGCAAACAAAAGAAACATGTAGATGGGTGCTTTTTTGTGTTGTGTTCTCTCGTTCAAAATTAAATACCTTCTCGGAGTTAGGAAGGGCTGTCTGCTAACAGGCTAAATAATGCTTCTGCGTAATCCAACAGCCTGCCTTGGGCTGGCAGTCACAAGCGATTTTTTTTCGTTGTTGTTGTTGTTCAATCACAGAAGTAATTTGACTTGTCTACAAATAATGTTTTGATAAACTTCAATAGAAATTAGCAAACCACCCATCAACTGGGATTTATAAAAAGTTGCTTGGGAAAATGTGCTGTAAGTAGTCTGCAATTCAAAGCATTTCCTTCGCAGGATGCTTATCAAGTCCGCCTGTGCTACTTCCAAATTGAACTAGAGCATAGATGAGAACGATTTTTCGATAGAAGGGAAAAAAAGGAAATAAAGCCCAGCTGAAAAATAGCACCAGGTTTCCTTTTTATTTTATTTTTTATCATTGCTTTAGGATGTAAATTGTACAAGTGTGCAGAGAGAAAACAGACTTTGAAGCACCAGAAGGAATCGGATTCATCTGTGATGCCTGAGATGCTGCTGGTAGTGTAAACGTGATTGAAATAGTCATTGTAGGACTGGTGAGTAAATGCACGAGAAACCTTTAGATAAACTGACTTCTCTTGGATAGTCTATACCAAGGAAAAAAAAAAAAAAGCCCTGCTTGTTTCTCTGATGTTTCCTTACTGCGGCGGCTCTGTCAGGCAAAGCAGCTGCCAGTTGTTAAGACAGTCACGCTTCCAGATGCCTGTGTAGAGCTTTTTTTTTTTTTTTTAATGATAGCAGCCATCACAAAATTGTAGCGTAGACATGCAGAAGGTCCTGGTCGTGGCTGCCAACCCCTTCCGAAGTGGTGGAAGTATTTTAAAAGGCTAGGAGGGAACAGATCTGGCAAATATTTTTGCAGGGACTTCCGCTAGGTCAGAAAGCTGATATTAATCAGTTTTCTAGGCTTCTGGAGGTTTCGCAAATCAGCAGTGAAACCTGGCACGCCGAGCTGTCCGCGGCTCTTGGAGGACAGCACTGCCTTAGTTGACCATCAGGCTGATGGATCAGCGGAGGGGACAAGCTTAAGCTTCTTTCCAGACTGAAAAAAAAAAAATAACCAGGCTGAAAAGGGGATCACACCTGTCATTCTCTAAGTAATTTGGGGGTCTTCATCCGCTTCCAGTCAAATTGGGTAAGGGCAGAGGTGCTCAGTATACAGTCTCCAAGCCTGCTGAAGATGTGGGGCTGGGTGCAATCAGTCCTCTTCTCCCTCATGGATCCAAGCCACGGGCAGGGTGCAGCACTCGGTCCCTGTCCCACCAAAAGGCAGCGGGCTCAGGTCTGCAGAGAGGGCCGGGAATGGGAGAGGGGCTCCGAGGTGGGCCACACACCTCTAACGAGTCGCACTTCATTCGTTTAGCTCGTAATCCAACAACTGGAGTGAGCGGGCTGTTGTCTTTCGGGGTTTTGTTTGGTTCCCAGAACTTCACAAAATGCTCTGAGGGAAACATCCAGAAGACTTTATCAATACCAGTGGTAACGCCGTGTCTGCTTCTGGTTTCACTTAGGGGTTTCGTTTTGCTTCTCGACCCAGGTGAAATTGCACGGTAGTTCCTTACACAAAGATTGATCTGCATCCTGCGAGCCTGTCGCTTACAGCATCACACAATGCATCAGCCTCCTACTGGCATTTTTTAATTCAAAGAACAGCGCTATCACTTCAAATTAACGCCACGTAGCTTATTTTAGTAAGGAGGGAAACGTTGTTTATGGGCTTTTCTCTTATGAAAATTGTTTATTAAATTTTGCTCTCTTTTGGTTCTATCTAGCCGTTTGTCATTGGGAGCTCGGACAATATCAGATTGCTAGGTGTGCGAGCCGGCTCAGCGATATGAATGGAAATAAAGGCTCACATTTAATATCTTGGCTCTTTGATAAATGGGAATCGCCTTCTTAATAAAAAAATAAAGTGTTATTCTACAGTTCCCACAAAGCCTTTGCCTGTCTTCAAGTGCGTTCCCTGTGCTGAGTACACAGTGAAGAAACAGGTACTTCTGGGAGCTTCTGTGTCCAACTGTGAAGAGCTGGGTGTTGTAATCGTGTTCAGTGAAATTGCCAGGCCTCTGTTATACTAAATTACTGCGAGAGCGAGTAATACATCTGCCGAGAGCTCGCCCTAATATTCCTCGCAGAGCGTTTCATTTTATCTAGAATATTAGCACTGCTAACCATCCGTGCAAAATTTAATGTATTGAATCTATTTAATCAATTTAAAGTGGAAAGCAAACTTCTTAGGCTTTGACTGAAGCGGCTGGCTCCATGTGTTGTTTTTAAAGAATTACATCTTAGCCTTTGTGCTTACGTAGCAGTTTGATGAGACTGTTTTGTTTAGGAGAACTTTCTTCATATTTTATTGCTCCGTGATCCAGCGAGCGAGTGCTGTCACTTGGGTAAAATCACATCTGAGTATGAAAGGCGTACACGAAGGCTGTGTAGGAGGAGACCTGGCATCTTTTCATTCACGCTCCGTCTTACGTACGTAGCACCTTTGATCGAGGTATCGGAGCACTAGTGGGTTATAATTTATTGATGGAATGGACGCTGACATTTCGTACAAGGCAGATAGCGATCCCTCTCGCAGACAAAGCAATGAAGGGATAACGTCGAGAAAAATTGTAGACAAGCACCCTGGTCAGAATAATGCAATAAAGCGTTTTCATTAAATCTCAGCCTTTGTGACTGCAGATTCACTTGGGATTAGCAAGGGGGTTTCCTTTATTGAGGATCTTGCATGGTGTTCTTTGAAAATTGCTGGGGGTTTCCACATACCTTGCTTCTGTTGGGAAACTGGTTGCAACGAAAGCTCTTTTTTTAAATTTGAAACCATCTTTGCTAGAAGGCTACACGCACACTGTATGCAGTCTGTTTTTGTTCTGAACTATTTTTATTTAGCTAGTCTGTAAGTAAAACAGTCCTGCTGGCAGAAGGTTTAGTCAAGGACATTTGTCATCCTGCTTTCAAGAAGGTGGTTCCGGCCTTTCCCGAAGCGGCTCCAAAGCAAATTTCCTTCAGCAGTGGGTATGGTGAAAAGGAGGGAAGTCACTGCTTATGGTCCAAAGGCTTCCCGATGTCCCCTTGTTGTTGCCGTGTGCTACCATGGCTTAATCTGAAAACAAATGTGAAATATTTAACATAGCTAGATGGTACAAGATAAGGCTCGGAGTCCTTCTGTATCCGTGATGTTAGTCATGCTTGAGCTCACGCGGCTCACAACTTAGCTGGTCGCAGCACAACACGGATGAATGTTTTATGGACACACAGGGAAATGGGGTGTCTCGCTGTGGCCGTGGGCTTCCCTCCCCACCCCCTGATTAAATGGTTGTGGATTTTTCATACGCACCCCACCTCAACTGCAGATTTGCTGTAACCGGTCTGTTTGTTTTGTTGTTCATCCCTGGTGACCGTCAGTAGTGCTGGGCTGAATAAACAGAGCCTATTGATCAAATTTGAAGTCATTAACTTGGCAGTTTAAATAGATGCTGTCCTATATAATTAGAACAAGGGAGTAACACATAGGCTGATACGGCTTTATTCGGAATAAAAGCCTGCTTTTCATGAAATCTTGTTTGGTGCTATTCAGCTCGCGCGGGTTTGTGCCTCCCGTAGGTCACGCAAGAATTAGACGTTTTGTTGAAGATACCTCAAGTGGAGAGGCCGGCTTCGCTTGTGTAAGAGCGCGACGACATTGATCTGGCGTGGATCCGCTGAACTTTGGTACTGCTGGGGAGCGCTGCTTGGCAGAAGGGCTGGCTGGCGCGCTGCGTGAGGTTACTGGTTAACCACATCCAGCTCGGCCACTGCCTGGGGAGGCAAGTGGGTGCTTTCAGGGCAGGGCACCGCTCCTAGTGCCTCCGTCTCCAATCGAGCAGCGTTACTCGCAGCTCTGAAGCAGCGGCAGTCTGCCTGTCCATCTTGCTGCTGCTCGGCTCAGCGAAACACATGCCTGTTAGATTGGGGTGTTTATAGGCAAACACAGCGGGTGATTAATTAGTTTTGAAGGCAGACGTTGCCTTTTAACGGCTACTGTTGCGTGATGTGGCTGTCGGTGTCCTACATCGTTTTAACGTTTTCAGTGCTGTTCAGCATGGCCCTAAGACACGGTATTTGGCTCCGTGTGTGCTGGGCTCCTTGAAGATCTGTTCTAGCTGACTGGCGGCGTGGTGTGGACACGCCGTCAAGGAATGGTGATAATCTCATTAATAGACGAGCATCGGGAGCCTGCAGCCAGCCCGCTGCTCCTGAGTCACGCTGCCGCGAGTCCCTGGAGAGCACGCACGTTCAGCGGTAGGATGTGCGCTCGCTGACCCACATTTCCTCGCGCACGTGCCTCTCCGCGCCAGGAAGCGCGTCTCACTGCCTGGAAATCGGGGGGAGAGCTGATGTCACTTGGGTCTCCCGGCCATTGCACGACCCAAGCCAAAGTGCTTGTAGGGAATTACCACTGGGGTGACTAATTGGTGATGAGGGAGATTGCGGAGGGTGCGTGTATGGGCTTCTTGTGGACAAGGCTAATTGTATGGCAGCAACAACAAAAATGTTTCTTACTCATTGGCGTCTTCTCCTGTTGTAACTTCAGCTTGGGCCAATTATTAAATCAGATTTTTCTTCCTCCACGTACTAATAGCTTTCATACTAATTCCTGGGAAAGTTGATTACAGTACGAGGAATGTTCCCCTGCAACAAGTGGGCAAACGTCGGATAGAAGAAAACAGCGACTCCGTATCAGGGTTAATAGAAAGAGCAAAAGTAGGTGAATGAATTAGAAAATCTTGGCTTCCAGAAGCTATTAATATCTCTGTAATTACGGTCTTTTTTTGGAACAAGCCTTGCTTCTGTCCCATTCTCTTCCTTTCCCATCTGCCAGAGCTTCCTTACGGCTGTGTGCCCCAGCTCCTGTTGGCTGAGGGGTGCCCCCGCTGTCACCCCCTGCCCCGTCCCCACGTCCCCTCAGTGTTTAGCGCCTGGCACCAGGCCCGAGCAGCGAGGCGAGACGTGCGTTGCCACTGGCAGGTAGCCAGGGTCACCGCTCACCTTTTAATGCTGGTGCCCTTCACCAGTCAGGAACAAACACTGTCGTGTGTTTGGGACTTCCTGTGTGTTTTTTTGTTTCATTTGCAAACAAGAAGGGTTTAAGCTGAGCTCTCTGAACAAATGAAGGGAAAAAAAAATACGTAAAGAAAGCGAGGAGCAGTTTGTAACATCTTGGGTGGATGTTGAAAGGGATTGTAACGGACTGAATAATTAGCAAACAGACCTAAGATTGTGGAGTTCAGTTTTTCCAGGAGTTAAAACCAGTGTTCTAAACCAGCCAGTGTACTTCGTTCAATATCAGAAGCGATGCCAAGAATTTAACTTGAGCAAACAAATTTTTTCTTTTTCTGAATTTAAACCGTGCACCTTTAAGTAGTGTTTGAATTCCTGGGGTCGTTCTTCCATTTTTGTAACTTAAGTGCTTAAATAATCATTACTTTTGAAACTTTACCTGGGCATTTGAGGTTTCTTTTCCTACAGCAAGGTATCTAAGTGGTATTTTGAACTATTCTGGGGTGTTTCTTGTAATAGTATCTTTTTTTAACTGATTAAAAAAGGCAATCTTCCCACTTTGGTATTCCATACTGTCTGTTTTGTATTGACAGCATCTAAAACCCTGCAAAAGGACTGAGGTTAGAAGGGTTCACTGAGTGTTACGTGTACTGGAGCTGTAACGAGGTAATCACCGAACAGAGAGGTCGGCAGAATTCTTTAATTCCACCTACCTTGGGCAAATCCTACAGTTTTTCCCACAAGACGCTAGGAGCAGTTATAACTCAGTCCTAAGGTCCAAGTCAGGATCAAAACATCATTTATTACGGGCCATTGGGCTGTGCCACTTCTTTCGAGCACCAGCTCGATCCTGATGATCTGTGCGCTTGTTATCCTCAGGTTGATAACTGCAGCCCGGGGAGCTCTGGGAAGCAAGAAGTACTTCTGAACGAATTCCAGCTGGTTCAGTTTTTGGCTGACCGTTTGCTAAGTAGCCCAGAACAAAATGAACTCATTGCTAGAGGCTTTTGCACGCTGTTAACTCTTCGCTGAGTATTGGCTTTCAATGCCCTGATTTTAAATCGGAGCTCGCTCGCGGTCTGTTCAGAAAGTACTCCTCCATCTCATCTGTTTGGTATCATGCTTACCGCAAAATGAACAACAGATTTGCAAATAAGGAAGGCAAAAGCTGTAAGAGCATGAAAAAGGGTTTTTTGGTGGTGGGGCCTGTAGGCTGGAGAAGCGTATATGACAAGGCTTGTGGCGCTTTATCTTTCTACCCAAACATGGCAAAAAGCACTCAGACGTTTTCCTTAATTTCCTTAATTTCTAGCACAGACAGTATTTTTCCATAACCATATTCTAAGTCACTTGTTACCTCAGGTATGTGATTTTGAAGCGCTGATAGGGCGCTGATGCCTTGCTTGATATCAGGAATGCCTTTCATTTACTTAGGAAAGAATTTTAGGGTGTTGACAGTCCCTATTGAAAAACCATCCAGTATCCACTGGAATTTGTTCTGGTAACAGTTACTGAGGCTGTGGTAGTGCTAGAAGAGGTGCTTGATGAATATTATTCTCTGCAGAAGACCTTGAGCAAATATTTGTCACAAGAGTTATTAAAGAAACACAAAATGAGCCTGAGTTCTAGAAAAACAGCTTAAACCCAGTATAGGTTTTCTTCCCAAAGTCTGTTCTTTTTATTTCCCAGATTTACCAGTGTAGGCTAAACTTCTGCTGGAATTCTACATTGGAATTTCTTCACTCAGATGTTCTAGAATGAATGAAGGGGTATGGCTGAATATGGTTAAACACGGTGATGGATACTTTTAAGTCCTAAAAATAACTGGCAAAATCGTTCGGTTTTTGCTTTCAGTGTTTTCAAAGATTTTGTTGTTCGTTTTGCTGGCGATGAATGTCACCATCAGCAGCATCCTGGCTCACCCAAGCAATTCCCTTGCCTTGGTTCTCTGTGCAGCTCTGGGCTAACCCTGAGTTGAGCAGCCCTGCCCTGACTAGGGCCCAACCTGGAAATTTAGCTGTGAGGCAGTTTTCCCCGTGAATTCTTTAACTAAAACTGTTCCAGTGATACATCTGAACCTGCATGACTAATAGTTGACATAGTTTACAACTTACACATGACTTCACACCATTCATTTTTGAAATAGCAATGTTCTTGCTTTTAAGCAATCTGCTTAATGGTTGATGAAAACCAGGCATGATTTTTTTTAATACTGTTTATTAAAATACCCTCATTGGAAAATGTTCTCCCTTAAAGCTGATTTGTACCATATTTAATTGCTGTGAGATATCAAAGAAGCTAAATATTGGTTCTGTCCGGAAAAACAAATCTTAGTTTTAAAACTGAGATTAAGAACGCGTTAAATGGTGCTCATTTTTCCTCCCCTAGAGCAGTGTTTTACCGTCAGATTGCTTGGTTGAAATCTTGACCCTACCCATATATATAAATACCAAGCACTCTTTGGAGATAACAAAACGTGTGTTAGGTTTTAAAGTGAGAAATGCGCGTAGTTTTACCCTGGCAATGTTAGACTTTTTATTATTTCATTGAAATGTAACGTTTTTATTGAAATGCCAAACCTTGGCAAGGTTTTCAATGCCACGGTTCTGCTTTTGCAGCTTTTGCACGATTTGCACTGGAAGGTCGGGCTTCTTTCTGCCTCCTGCAAAACAGGAAGGTAGTTTGAAACAGGACGGTACGTATGTAAAGAGAGCTGGAGAGAATGCTGGGTCAGAAAATACAGTGGCTGTAGTTCCCTGTAGCCTCGGGTGGAACAGCTGACCCGTGCTTCTGTTTGTCCCGTTATTTCAGCAATGTTTTGCTCCACGGACAGGACCCCAAGGCTGGATCTGTTTTAATGGCTGTGGTTGCATGGTCCGCTAATTTTAGCCGCGTGGTAAACATCCTCAAATGCGTCGCTTCTGCTTTTGGTCTTTTGTTTTACACTTTTCCCTCCTTTATGAAGCAGCAGAGAGCAGTCGGGCAGGTTTTCCTATCAGGCTTCGGAAACGAATGTCTTGTAAAAACTCCGAGTCCATTAATTGGATGGCGTTCTGGGGGTGGGGAAGCTGCTGTTGGTGTATAAATGCGCTGGTAACTGGAGTCTCACAAACTGGTTATAAAAAATATCGTTGTACTGATGGTATGGGTAGCCCCCCAGAGAATATCTGCAAGGAGGGGAATCTAAATCCGGTGTTTTATAGTGAACATAACGTTTATTGAAAAGCCTTTTATGTACGGAATTAGTAAGCAAATGATCAGCTGCAAGGGAGCGTCCTTGTAAGCTTCTTTTTGATAATGAAAACAAGGTGTTGAACACTTCAGACATTTAACTGACGGCAGTGGAGATCAGAGGCATTCAATGGAACACCTCAATTGAACGCTGACCTAGCAGTGGGCTGTGCTGCGCAGGGGCTTTCGCTCACAGGAAGGAGAGGCAGCTAGTTAAAATGCAACTTCTGCCAAAGTGGTAGTGAAAAGCAGCCCAGTTCTGTATTCATCTCTAGAGTGGATCGTTTCTTCTGTATTTCCTTTGTAATGCACTGTTGTTCATCTGGTGTTTTCCAGAGAAACAAATACTCTGAAGATTCGGATCCTCTCTTTCTAGACAGGACCTGTTGTTTACTGCGGGTGTGGAATGGGCCTGGCTCTGGGCTCCATCCCGGCTCTATCTGTGAGCAGTGTTAGGCTGGGAGTTCAGTCCTGTCAGGTACTGACACTTGTACGGCTTTGTAAAAGGTGCTTTGAAAACTCCAAGTGTTAAAAGTGCAAAATATTTTTGGCAATCCGAGTAAAACTCGGTTTGGAATCTGAGTTATGAGTGCATGTGGGTGGAGGAACATGTTTTTCATGCTTCAGGAATTTTTTTCCAGATGCTTTTTCAGCACTTGGGTAACTATAAAAGCTAAGTATTAAGACTTCAACGCGGTTTTATTATTTAGTTCTAATGTCATTTAAGAAAACTGAGCCCCACAGTCAGTCCTGTGGCACGCTCTCAGCTTCGCAGCAGTCATCTTGCACAACGCACGTTGGTGTCCGTTTCAAAACGTGAGCACAAGCAAGTGCAAGCCGTGCAGATCAGCCGATCCTGAGCAATATTATTTGCTTAAAAGTATAAATGATTCAGGTTTGTGTGGTGGGAGATGCAGGATGTGTACGGGAAGCAGCGCAGAGCTGTGTTGCTCCCAGTAGCTGCCACTTGCACAATGAAGTGGGGACTAACTGCAAAATGCCCTTTTGTGTTTCCAGGAGGAATCTTGGTATTGAAATTGTTTTATTTAGCTGTCAGCTAAGAGATTGAATTTACCCTGAGAATAGAATATTATTCTACGTGGTTTTAACAAAAATTTTGAGTTCTTTCCAGTTGTTTCTCTCTCTTACTTGTGTGTACAGAAGCTGACAGTATAGCTGGAGCCCGAGCATACGCTCTGTTTTCAAGGAACCGGGAGGCCGTTTGTGGACATCTTACCAAAACAAAAACTTGACCGCGTTTGGTGAATCTCTACAGAATTATTGATTCCACTTGGTTGTGATCCTGGCAGATGTGTTGGTGGTGGAGGGCTGCCTTTTAAAAGCCGCAGGGTACTTCCATCTGACTTCCCCTGCTGTTAACGTGTTCTCCGGTAAAGCTGTGAGCAATGGGGTGCTTTCTGGGAGCGGCTCTCTTTGAGGATGGGTTTTCCAGCTGCTGTAAAATGGGGACAGTGACTGGTGACTGACCTCTTGAACTCCAGCACTCAAAGAACACCTTGGGAGATGGTCTGCAAGGAAAAGGTAAAGGAAGGCGAGGGTGGCTGGTGCTGCAGGGGCACTTTGTTGATGGCAGAGGAGGCTCCACAAGGCACAGTCTCACTCTTGCCCCAATATCTCTGCTTGTATCCCCTAGAACTCAGCAGTCGCTGCGGGGCCAAGATGAATAATTAGCCCAAGGTGGTAAAGAAGCAGTTCATGAAAGGTTTGCCCTCATCACCACCACCAAAGCCCCTGGAACTACATCTTGAGTGAGAAGGAGCAGTTCAGTGCAGTTGGAAATTGCCCCGTTGTACAAGGGGCAAATAAACTCCATGGGCGGCTCCTGCTCTGCGGTCTGAGGCTGTAACGCACCAGCGGCTGGGTTCTTGTGTTGGAATCTGACTGGGAAATAGACAAGTAGAGAACAGGAGAAGGTTCTTGGCCTGGATTAGAGGAAGCATAGCAAACTTGTAAGAAAACTGATGTAATAGCTAGGATTTGATGAAAAATTTAATCTGGGAGTTCGCCTTTGTGTCAGGCATTTGTTATGGGTGAACAGAGGGGGAATAAGACAAAGGAGAGTTACTCTGAGAGAGAATTGGATGTGCTTATTTCCACTTGTCTGGTCTGTGCGCCCTTCTCTGATTCTGTACATCAGCATTAATTCTGCTTCCTATTGATCTCCTCTTTTTGTTTAATCCCCGCAAAGATCTTCAACTAATTCCGTAAGCATTAGTGTTTCTCCAAGGTTGCCATCAGTTCATTCTTAAGCTTGCTTTACTCGCCGTACAGCGTGCAGTCTCAGGTAAGTGGGAATTTAACGAGCCTTGTTCTTCCCATGGCCCCATGCTGTTTATTTATTTATTTTCATTGTTTTACTGATTTACTTTCTTGAGGGCTAAGCAGCCCTTGCTGGTGTGTACCTGTAAGGCATGAAGGCTTACTGTTGGTCATTGCCCAAGAGGATTTTTCAGTTTGAGTACGTCTCGGGCATCCTGGGGATGAAACCGCTCTGTTTTGGCAACTCAGTGGTGTTTGCTCTGCGAGGGCTCTCTCTCATGCATGACGTTTTTATGCTTAGGTAGGATGGCGTTTGGATTCTGGGCTAAGTAGATACTTTAATGACATGCTAATGAACTAATAAAAATGGCTTTTTTCTGGGTGTGTGGTTTTTTGAAGATCTCTTCAAAGTTGTGTTTGCAACTGGCTGCGCGGAGCCAAGTTCCAGCCCACGAGGAAAGCATGCCTTGAACAGAGGCTTTGATTTTTTACTGCAGCCTACACAAAAGGGCCACAAAAAGGCTTCGTGTACCAAATCTAGCAGCTCTCTGAGAGCTGAGGTTTTCTAATGAAGCACTGCTTTAATCTGGCAGCTAAGTTCAGTTCCAGCTTGAGTTCAGGCAGAGTCTTCAGATGGTGGGGTGTGACGTACACGGCCCTGAAGTCGGGGGGGAGCTTGGGTTTTTTTGGGTGGCTTACCTGTCAGATTGCAAGCTTGTTGGCACCGTGATAGCAAGATCAGTAACGAAGGCAGCTCGGTGTACACATCCATGCATACGTGTCTGTAATACGAGTTCCGTGCAGGTAATTGCTCTGTTTTGCAAACGTAACGTAAAACTTTGGGGTTGCTTCTGTGCGTTAAGCACGGCAGCGCTTCAGGCTCGGTTACTGAAAAGTTAAAGCCGGCTGTGGATTTACGCGTTTCAGGCTGAAGCAGACGGAGAGGAAGACCAAAAGTATTCTTAAAGCAAACAAGAAGACGACTAGAATAGAAACCTTGGCCTTTGTGGTGACAACTTAAGCTTCGATATGTGAATAAAATGGGGTGTTTGAGCTCAGTGATGTGGTTAGCTGCAAAGAAACCACATTTTTACACGCTTGGTGCCTTTAGCCATCTTTCCTTTTCCATTAAACTCGCCTCTTGTACCCCATCAAACATAAATGATTGTCAGCCTTAAAAAAAACAAAACGCTTAAAAACCTTCCTGGGTTGCCGGGTAGGAGAAATAAAGCCAGCCGTTCCTCTGCAGTGAAGTCTCATTTAAGGTTATGTGCAGGGAACAGAACCGCTAAGCAGAGCCATTCGTAAAGGCGTTTCGGGGGGGGTGGCGTGTGGCATTCCGAGTATTTTCCACACAAAACGCACCCAACCGTTGGGATGCGAAGCGATTTCATAAAACAGATTCAGCAAAGATTTGAACTGTGGGCTGTGGTGCCTCGGGGGGTTGGAGCAGCACGCGGTAAATGGCTGACGTTCGCTCATTTTTTTTTTTTCTGGGGGATTTTTTTTTACACGTGGAGCACGTTATTTGTCTGTGCAGTCTTCTGCGACCCTTTCCAGGATGGAAGAATCTCGCCGAGAGGAGCGGGCAGCAAGGCAGCGCGGGGTCATCGCTCCAACAGCCCGTGGTGCTTTTAACGACCACGCTGCGTATCTCCGTGATTCAAGATGGCCTGCACAGAAGTAAATATTAAGTAAAGTCCCTTCTACGTCACCAGCCTGCTGGCCTCGTGTTTACTTTCTGTCAGAAAGTAAAACGAATGTATCCTGGAATCCAGCTGCGTGTTTGTACAGGCACAAATGATTAACCTGGAATATCAAAGGAAGGCCGAAGATGCCGGAGAGGTTTACCTGCTGGCACCTGGCCGTATGACCTTCCCCCCGCTCCTGCAGGAGACGTGGACGTAATGCTGGTCTGTCTCGTCTTCAGAATCAACTTGAGTGCTACATTGAATGCTGCTGTTGGCTCAGCTGCTATCCACGTGCAAAAATCCTTAATTTGAGCGAGGAGGTGCTCAGCTTTAACTCAGAGCACAGAGCAAAGGGTGAGTGAACGCAGCCCCGTCACAGATCTGGCTGCTCTGTTGCACCAGTCCAGGCTGGTGCCTCCTGAATCCCACTGAATCTTTCCATCGCTCACCATTTTTCCTTCTGTGTCACAAAACTCTGCCTCGTTTTTACAGAGTGCAGCTGAAAACAATGACAGTGGCTTAGTGCCGTGGGACGGGGGCTGTTAGGTGTGGATAAATACGGTGGTGGTGCGGAGACGGCACGGTGCAGGCTGTCTGGCAGGCCAGCTGCTCTCCTTGGGGCGCAGACGAGTCGGGAGGAGGAACCTGCACGCCCCGGCTTTGAGTTGCAGGCTGGGTCTGTGTGCTCGGGCTGTTTGACACGGTTCCTCGCCCAGGCTCTCTTCCTCGGCCTCCTTCCCGGAGAGGACCGGTCCCGCTGCAGAGGTGGGTCGCCTGCTGGTGGAGCAGCAGCTTTCTGATGCAATTCTCAGCCCGGGTTGTGAAGGCAGCGGTGCCGCCGCGCTTTCCTACTACACCTGGCTGCAGTCCCTCCCGCGGCACCTCCCGAGCCACAGCGGATGATTCATTCACTCCTGCTCTGGAGCTGGATGGACAACGGGGGCTGGCACGGGAACGGCTCGACGCACTCAGGCTGCACCGAAGACATCCCCAGGGTGAATACCGACTTGGTCTAAGGCTCGTCGTTTCTTCACCTCCTGCCAAATACGCTTTCACGCTAGTGCTTTCCCCAGCTGGCTAATTTAGCCTTTGAAATTATCTCAGTAATGTCAGGTACTTAAAAAAAACATTCCCATCCCTTTATAAATATTATAATCTCGATGAGAAGACATTGTCTGAGCGTTGCTTGGGCTCTGCTGTATGAAAGCAGCTCTCCAGCACCGCGCGGCAATGCGCAGCGCCGTCCAAACAAACCGTGTCAAGCTGAAACAAGTCCGTTGACTTGCAGAAGGCAGAATGCAAATGACCGAGGCGGGAGAATCGGTGCCTCCCGTAACTTTGCAACAAACGCGGTTCCTCCTGCTGCCAAGGAGCCTCGCTGGCTTGGAAGAAAGGAAAATGAGAAGGAGAAGCAAGTTGGACAGATCGAAGGCTGGATTTTGCGCAGAGCTTGTGCAAAGCGCCTCCCGAAGCAGCGTCCATCCCCTTCTACCCCTGCTCAGTGAGCAGCCGCCTCGATCAATAGCTCTGTAAGCCTCTGGAGCTAAATCTGCCCGGGTGCAGGGGTGTCAGGCTCGAAGGAGCAGAGGCAGACCCTGCTGGCAGTCGTGCACAAGTGCCGTTGGAGGCAATGCGTTTAAGAAGGAAATCTGGCAGGAGCACGGCTTTGCAGAGCAGGGAGGGGCTGTCTGCCCGGCCGCTGGCATAATTTCGTGCCCAAGTGTCCCGTTGGTGACCTTTGTCACCCGTTCCTTTGCTGGAATTTTGAACTGTATCGCTTTTAAGCGATAGGGCACTTGAAAATACTTTGTCGTAGCAAGTTTAATGTGCACATAGAGCAAAGCCGCCGGCCGCTCTTGGGCAGGCTGCTTCTAGAGACTGCTCCGTCAAGGTTTCTTTCTGCTACCAGCTGCTGGGGCAGTGTTGTTCTTACTAGAAAGAATAATGATTTTTGCAACCTGAAATCGAGGGTTGCAGGGCTGCAACTGGAAAATTGGCAGCCGCGCTCCTCTACTGCAGACCGAAAGCCTGTGGCAGAGGGAGAAGTATTAAATGAAAAATGTAATTCTTCAATAGTAGCTTATGAAACTTGGGCTACTCTAGAGAGCACACCTGAAACAGAGAGTAAATGGAGTAATGATAAAGGCAGACGGTACTCGGGTTGTTACAGATGGCGTGCTTTTCCAGCTTAATGATGTATTCTTAGAATTGGTTTTAAGAAAGGAAAAGCTCCACCACTCACAGGTACTTTAAAATTCATTCTGGCTACTGCGAGGACGTCCAGGTTCTGATTTTACCTGGACTCGTTCCTTGGTTTTCTGGTATTTTTTCCTCTGAAGCGCCCGGGACAGGAAGAGGAAATGAAGCGTTGCTGTGGTGTGCTTCCACAGGGCAGCGGTCTGTGATTGTGATCCTGTTGGATTTCAAATCATACTGCTGTAGTCCTCCAGCCTCCTCGTTTTTGGTCAGCTGTTGAAAAGAAATACTGAAGAGGAGCTTTCTCTGATGCTGCGGTTTGCCGCTGTTAGAAGTACGGAATTTTTAATCCGTTCTAATACTAGTTTCCTGTTGCAGCTGCTTCAATTATTAATAAAACAAAGGATTTGGGTATTTTTTACCCTAATTTTAACATCTGGGTTAAGACTTGGGTCTGTTGACATGTGAGGCAAGGTAGTTTTTATTCTGCCGGCTATTCTAGAAGGTGGGCACTGCTCGGGAGTTGGGAGATGGAATTCTAGCAGAAGTACAAAAAACGATGATGATAAAAAAAAATTACCCCGTTTTTGCTACCACGTCTTCGCTTTGTCCAACCCAGAGCTGACGTGTGTAAACGCCCCCAGTGAGCCTGCAAGCTAGGAGCGAGGTGGGACAGGGTCTGTGCCGGGGGCTGTGGCCGTCTCGATGTTTTCTGAGCATTTGTTCTCGTACTGGAAGATCAGACCTTGGCGGAGAAGAGGCTCCCTCAAAGATAGTTGCGTCCTCTATAATCATCCTTCTTGCTTCTCTCTGTCTCCCAGTTTCAGATCAGTTATAGCTCTAATATTTTCATCTCTGGCTCTGTGGTAACTTTTCCTGGCCTGCTGTAAGAGTCTGATGGATACCGAGCAACTTGAATGGCTGAGATGGTACTGAGCAGCCCTTACTGAAAAGCAAAATGAGGCTTGTGGCTGGTAATAGACCTCATAGAAATAGAGATTGATGCACGTTTCCTGATCTAATTTTTGCTTAAACTACTCTGGTATTCCGCACAATTGAAGGAAGGGAAGTGATATCTCATTTGGGGCCCTTCCAAAGGAAGAAACTTGATGCTTTTTTTTTTTCAGGGTGTCTGTTTTCTCCTGCATGAGGTCCTGTGATGCCCATCCCAAACCTTTCTGTATCTGGGAGGTGTAGGGCTGGTACAGCACGCCGCTGACGCTTCCTTTTACAACGTGCCCCAAACCTTTTGCATTCAAAGAGCAGGAGGTTGCGCAGCCTTTGATGGGACGCCGTATAGAGGCCGTCTCCAGGAGCCCCGGAACCGCTCTTGGTTCAAAAACTGCTTAGTCCTTGTTACAGAATGGATGGGTTCTGAAACAACGGCAGCAAAACCCTGTTTTAGAACCCTGTTTTAGCACTTGTGCAAGTGTGCAGTGTAGGAAGCTTGCAGGCTTTAACGCAAATTAAAACATAAAAAAATGCTTTTGTACTTTGCAACAGTAGAACAAAAGCAGCAAAAGGAATTTTCTCTTTCTGTAAGTGCAAATTCCCATCGCAGGTGAAGAAAGCAATGCTCGTATATAAATCAGGGTTTCTTTTAAGAGTGCAGATCAGATACTGCTGTAACCGGTACGACTGCTGGAAGGTTTCATTTATGGTCTTAAGATTTCCTTATCTGGTCTTTTGTTTTGCAGTGTTATGTGCCAAGAATCTTGCAAAGAAAGATTTCTTCAGTAAGTATGCCCCAACTGTCTAGCTTTCTGCTCTTGATTAATCAGGTTTGTTTGCAGCTTGTGCATTACTGTCATGGCTCATTTGTGTGTGTGATCTGTTCTGGGGTTCCCTGCTTGCATTACTACATAAACGCGCATTACTCTGCATCGTGTTTGGGTGATGTGGGCTCCAGCCTTGGAAAGACCAAGGACTTGCAAATTCAAGTGGGAGGTCTGGCTGGTGAGGCTGCAAGCGGGTTGCCACTGATATTTTTTGTGAGGGTTACCAATAGCATCTATCTCATAGGGATGTAATTGTTAAAAACCAGCCAACCAAAAAAACTTGCCAAGGGTCCAACTGGAGCCTCATGTCATGTTAAGGACTGAATCAAGATGCCTACTTCTTGTATGCATGGGGCACTTAAGCACTGTTAAATTGAGCACGTTTAACCTTTTGTTTTCTAAATTCTTGCACTATTTATGGCAGATATCAATGTGTAGGGCAGAAGTACCTTGTTCTTTAATTAGGAGTTCATTTCTCTATTTTGCATTTACTAAAATAGTTTAATGGCACCTTTCTTGAGGGGGGGAAGAGCTCATGATAGCATTATATTGGAAGAAACAGAACAAAGAAAAGAAAAAGCATCGAGTTTAACGAACCCTTTTCCCTTCCACAGGACTTCCTGACCCATTTGCGAAAATAGTTGTTGATGGGTCAGGTCAGTGCCATTCAACTGACACTGTGAAGAACACGTTGGACCCCAAATGGAACCAGCATTATGATCTGTGAGTTATTTCTTAGGTCACAAGTGAAAACTCTTTGAGATTTACCTGTTAAATGAGGTGCAAGGGTTGCCACTGCAGCTTCGTTTTTTGTTACCAAGAAGAATCAGATTTGCTGAGGAGGACTAATTTTTGCAAGAACAAAAAACGACCTGCAAATAAAGGGTTACATCTCTTGCTTCTAGGTGTCCCAATGTGGCACCATCTGTGCGTTAGGTACACAGCACAACTGCTTAGAGCAAGCTCTACTGGAGCAGTGCAGCCCAGCTTTTAGCAAAGCTTGTCCTTGTTGTAGTGATTTATTTTCTTCAAAATCTTAGAAACATAAATTTTAAAGCTTTGTACATTAATTAGCTTGACGCATAGGTTTTAATGAGGCTGTCTGTAGTTAATTTGTGCTGTAGAAATATCAATTTAATGTGCTGTGTAAAATTATAGCACGGTAATTCATTAATAACACTTTTTCAGCCTTAAGCACTTTTGCATTTATAATAAAGGAGCATGACCAATGTACCAAAACGTATCAGAATTTGTACCAAATAAAGCATAAATGCTGTAGAGTAAAAAGGAGACTTTTTTCTCTAAAACTACTCTTCCGATATGTGTTTTTCTAGGTACGTTGGCAAGACGGATTCCATAACCATCAGCGTATGGAACCATAAAAAAATCCACAAGAAACAGGGAGCTGGCTTCCTGGGGTGTGTCCGACTCCTCTCCAATGCCATCAGCAGGCTAAAAGATACTGGATGTAAGAGCAGTCCCTGCCTGGCACAGCCAAGAACCTTCAGTGCCGTGCATTTGAGTAGTGGGTAGTATGCTCCCCCAGCCCCTCAGTGTTTTGTTGATGTTTCCAATTCTCATTTGCAGACCAGCGCTTGGATCTATGCAAACTAAATCCCACAGATACTGATGCTGTACGAGGCCAAATAGTGGGTAAGAACGCTCTTGGTTAAACATTTATCTTCTTAGGTAAATGCAGGACACGGCCAAATGCTGTATTGAAGACAGAACCCCCCAGTCATTGCTTCAATGCCTTTCCTGTGCTGTTTCTTCAGACTTTAATGGGATTAAATTACATAACAGGAATATTTTTTGTTGTACTCCTACGTAGCAGTTTGGTTTCTCTCATTAGATAATGGGAAACAATATTAAAAATATGGAGTGCGTTTGGCAAGGTTTCTCATGCAGCTCTGGAAGGGTGAATGTTCTGTCAAACTGATTGTATGAGGTTGGAGGTGACAGGCAAACAGAATGTCACCTGGAAAAGAGGACCTAAAGGAGGTAAAATAAATGTTGTGAATTGCTGCTTTAATACCATTCTTGATCGTTGGCTCCTGTAACCCATTTCCAAATTTTAGCGGTGTTTTTTCACTTCTGGCAATGCTAGTTGTGCGCCTAACTTAACCCATCTTACCACACTGCGGTGCCTCTCCCCTGCATCAAACCCAAGCTTTTCAATAGAGGTACAGAAATGTTTGGCAAAGCCCAAATTTTAACCGTAACGATGACATCTAGTGGCGAGCCGTTTGTTTCTAGCTAACCTTCCTGAATCCTCATGAAACGCAGATGTAGAACCTGGCATGGCTGATACTTACAGAAATAGACTCAGCTTAAGTTCTGATGATGTGATGCCTCTGGTTTCTTTTCTCCCCTTTTTTTTTAATGAATAATGCTTTAGGGTTATAGAAGGGGTTGTGGTATGTGGTGTGTTCTCATGTGTACTAAGCTTTAGTGTTCCTTAATATTTTACCCTATATAAATGTGGCTTGTTCAGTGGTTGCTGTTATTGTTTAGGGAACAATCGTTCTTTCATTATTAACTTGTGTCTGGTTTTTATTGCAGTCAGTTTACAGACACGGGACAGAATAGGCACAGGAGGTTCTGTAGTAGACTGCAGAGGGCTTTTGGAGAATGAAGGGTAAGAATTGCTCTCTTTACACTTAATTAGAAAAAATTTATATATGGAAATAATATAACGAATACTCAAAATATTAAATAGTAGTGCTTATGGCATTTCTGTTCAGCTAAGAAATTTGGGGTATAAAAATGTTAAGCGTCATAGCTTGCCTTAGAAGTTGTGGTACTTGAAGTAACAGAGAGAGGAAAATGGTTATTTCTGCATTCACTTCTTTGTGATGGAAACTCTTGAAGTTTCCCTATTTTCAGAACGGTTTATGAAGATTCCGGACCGGGAAGGCCACTGAGCTGTTTTATGGAGGAACCAGCACCGTATACAGACACTACAGGGGCTGCTGGTGGAGGCAATTGTCGCTTTGTAGAGTCCCCCAGTCAAGATCAGAGGCTTCAGGCACAGCGACTTCGGACTCCTGAAGTCAGAGGTCATGTACAGACACCTCAGAACAGACCACATGGTCACCAGTCTCCTGACCTACCAGAAGGCTATGGTAAGAGTTTTCCAGAACTATTAAATTTTGGTTTTCAAAAGGCTTCAGAGAAAAATTCTCCCATTTTAACATACAGATGTGGTTTGCCTGTCAGGACGTGCAGTATGTGTGTGCATCTAATGGTCTGCATTTTGAAAAGGAACTAAACAGTGCAGATGCAAGTCTGAGATTGTCTAATTAGCAGTTGCCTACTCCAGGATACACTGAGGGGTTGATGGTGAATTAAACATGAGTTTGTGGTATGATGCTGTTATAGAAAATTCACTGCTAATCTTGGCTGTGTATCTAGGGAGAGCGAATGTAAAGAGCTCTTTAAAGTAGAGCAGTAATGCTATTTTTTTCCTTCCCCCTTGGCATGTCGTGTAAGTTTGAGCCCACGTTTGAGAAAAGATTGGGAAAATATAAAAGCAACAAAGAAGCCAGTAGTACAGAAGATTAGGAAGGATAAGATTAAGGAGAATTTAAAGCTCAGAAAAGAGCACGCCAAATCTAGGAGGAAAGAAATCCAGTTTGGGGGTTTGGGTTGTCTGAAAATCTAAAAATACAAACTGAAACGTGTTGGTGCCTGGATTTGTGAGTTTGAAAAGGATCATGGAAATGTGTAGCCAAGTAAATTTGTGAAGACAGTGTTTCAAGACAAAGTAGTCCATGCTGCAAGACATCAGGTGGGATGGCTCAAGTGCTTACTCCTAGCGCTGACAGAAAGACAGTATGCACCAGTGGCTTCAAAGAAACTGTTATTCAGGGTTGTTTATTTCAGATTTGTAATTTACACTCATCTTTTCTCCCTTTTTGCAGAACAAAGAACAACAGTACAGGGACAGGTTTATTTTTTGCACACACAGACTGGAGTTAGCACATGGCATGACCCTAGGATACCAAGGTATGTATTTATCGTTGCAAACACATCGTGGGGGGAGGTAATTGTGTGTGTGTGTACGGAAGTAAGCTGAATCTTAAAGAGCAAAACATCTGTAAAATGGACTATCTACATTTAAAGGGAGAGACGAGGGCAGAGGAATAATTTTTGACCTCTCCAGTTAGCTTTGCGCCATAGATTGAAGATGACTTTTTGAAAGAGAAAATTATTCACCTGTTAATCATGTAAAACAAAAGAAAGAAACCTGCGTAGTCCTTTGGGAATTCCCATTTGACAAATTCTTCCCAGAATGTCAACGTGGCTTCCTTTATATTTTTTGTAAAAGTTAGAGATTTGTGAATCTAACCCAAACTTTGTTCAAAACCAGTTTGAACTGTACAATAAAGAAAAAGGTGACTACTGCCTTAAAGCCATTGCTTCTTGAGTAGTGAATTTGCAACTTCTGCTGCAGTAGTGCCCACTCCCGTGTAACTGAAACCGAGATCACTTGTCATCTTTAAACTTGAAATAGCGCTGGGGGTTTTAAGCTTCAGACCAATGATTTGCAGCTAGAAAACGTGAATCCTCCACATGATTAATTTAGTAAAGCCTCTTTAAAACTTAACCTGCAGTTAATCCAGGTCTTTGTGACTAAGGTCTGGCTCTCTTCCTTGAGGAGCTCTGAGTCTGGGCTGCTTCATTGGGCCACCTGCACACCAGATTCCATGGTAAAACACAGAATTTGTAACTCTTCAGCTGCTGTGCTGGCTGCATAATACACCGGCGTGATACAGGATATTAGAAAAATTATATAAAGCAGTGTAGGCAAAAGTGTTGATATAATAACAGCGTATGGGAGGATATGAGAAATGAGGTTTAGAGAGAGAGAAAATAGCTGATGTTAGATTAGCTGGTGTAGTTGGAAGAAGAAATGACAGTGCTCATTTGTGTCACTCGCGTCAGGCTTGCGTGCCAAAGCCATGTCTCTTCTTCCAGTGATGCCTAACGAAAGTTTTTGCTTCTTTTCTGTACACATCTTAGAGCCAGATTTTTGGGGCCAGCAAAGTGGACACAACAGTTCCTTGTGTGTCCCAGGTCTCTTGTTATATTTCACTTGAAGGTGGCTTTTCTTTACTAGTTACCGTGCAAAACCCTAACCTTGGCATTTAGCACAGATGTAGGTTAAAACTTGATGTAATCAGATCTCTGAAGTACTTTCAGATGCACAGCTGATTGAAACAAATGGTTACAACTATAATCTTCTTTTAAGGAGCCTAACAAAGGCTTGTCTGTCTCCCTGTGTACCCCCTGCTGGCTTATACTCACCCTGACTGTAATGAAGCCTTTGATGTACAAAGTGCTTCTACCTTTTCTGAAGCCTCTCAGTTTACTTGCTTATGTTGATGTTGAATGGTTAGATCTAGGTAAGGAAATCTAGAGTGATGTCTTCAGCCCTGGATGATAGATGAATCCATGCCAGCTGTCTAGAGAATATTTCACTTAACAGCTTTTCTGTCTAAACAATAATCTTCAAGTTCCTCTCCTTCCTTTTCTTGCCATTCTTCGGTTTTATTGTATTAGGTGTCTGGGGTCTTGAACATTTTAAATTGTCTAAATGTAAATACATCTACGCATTGAATTCACGTTACTGTACTGCCTGCAAGTGAGCACCTGCCTTTAGCAGCACTTAGAAAGAACAATACCGTAAAGCTATCTAGGATGAAAGGGATGAATATGTCACTACAACCTTACTACTGGATGATTCTCACTCAAATACTTAGGATTCTAACCTTGCTAATTAACGAGATGATTTGGCTGTCTTGGCTTCTTAACCCGTTGGGTATTTGGAGGCAGGTTGGTGTAGAGGCCTTTGTTTAATTGGTGGGTTTTCTGCACATAAATCACCCTGGTGTTAACAGGATTTTTTCTGTAATTTTCTTCTATGGAAAAAAAAAGTCTCTTCCTCCTTTCATAGCCCTGAGAAGCCCTGTCATCACCTGAATGATGACATTGCATATTGAAGTTACTTCTAAGCTGCATGGCTTTATTACTTTCAAAAGGACAGGCATAAGGAGTTGCACTGCTTAGACTGAGGACTCTAAAAAGGCAACATTAAAATAGCTCTTCTCTCCTTCCTACCAAGACTTTCATAGCCTAGAATCACTGAGCACCAAATGCATTCTCCCGCCCCATCCCCTGAATGTAATTGGTTTCATTTTAACTTCAGAAGTGCTTTAACTTTGTTTACTTTTCTCCTTAGAGACCTTAACAGTGTGAATTGTGATGAACTAGGACCTTTGCCTCCAGGTTGGGAAGTTAGAAGTACAGTTTCAGGAAGAATATATTTTGTAGATCATAACAACAGAACCACACAATTCACAGATCCACGACTACATCACATCATGAAGTAAGAACCTTGTATGATAAATAATTCACCTCAAGTTTGGATTCTTAAACCATTTATTTTTGTACAATTATAACTGCAGTCTGGGAATCATGAAGGGCTGAAAAAAAACATGTAGTAATGATATCGGGGAACAAACGGAAGGAGGTGGGTTCCTGTGTGGGTCTAGTTGGTCTGAATATTGGTTGTCAGCATTGGTTTTGGCTAACCTTCACTCAAAGACTCTTCAAAAATGTTTTTATTATCATTTGCAGCCAGGTCTAAGGGAGGGCTTGTCTATTTTGACACAATGCTTATCTTTTAAGCTGGTTTGGCAAAATTGGACCAAGTTCTGCTGGAGCAAATAGGCAGCTCTAGAAATGCTGGGGTGCAGGGTCGGGGTTCTGCTAGACAGTTCCACAGCGGTCAGCTCATTTCTCTCTGACAGCTCTTCTAGCTCTGTGCTAGCTCTGCTCGACCTGAACTGGCTTTGTGCTTCCTTGAGCTCCAGACAACAGGAATATAAAGCCAGCCGCAGTCTGATTGCCTGGTGCTGTGCAGAGCCAGCTTGGGTTTAGCAGGATTTAATAAGTTCAAGCTCTGCATCACACGAAAGCAGCTGAACTGTTACAGACCTGACCCTGGAAGCAGTCTGACACTGCTTGTGCCTGAGCTAAGAATTTTTCGTGGATCTGAGTTGTCTGTGCTTGAAGCCAGATGTAGCATCTCTGGATATAAAAAACAAAACCAAAACAAACAAAAAAACAATCAAAGAAAAATAAAATCGATCTGCAACCCAAATAAATCCCTGATGGATAAGGGTAGTTGAATATTTGAAACTGCATGTATTTGGGCCAAGTACCTCTTTCTCTTCTAATAACCATAGATGCAATTCTTTTTACTGCATCAGTAATCCCCAGCCTTATTTTGGGTGGAGCTGGAAAAAACGTTCATAGCAGTTGTTAGGTGGTTCCATTTATAAAGCTGTTGTTGTGTTAGAGATCTCTTTTCATGTTACACTCTTGGAAGTTGTCTCCATATGGGAGAAATACCACAAAGTCTGTAATTACTGTTCAGTCAGCATTCAGTGATCCTGCTCCATAGTAACAGAGAATGCCTTCCGCAGTGTATTACCATGTAAAAGAAAGAAAAAAAAAAAAAAGGAAAACCTTAGCTGGAAATTGCTGAAACTCTTGACTACTGTCCAAGTCTGTATTCCTGACATCCCTGTATGTTGGGTAGTGATGTTATAGACATTACCCACCTGAATATACGTTTTACTCCAAGTTACTCCTAGAGAAGCATGATGAGTTCTTTCCGCTGTTGGTTTCACATCTTCCTTATTATATGTGTTACTTTTCTTTCAAAGCCATCAATGCCAGCTAAAGGAGCCCAGCCAGCAGCCTCTGCCAGCTCCAAATGAGGGGTCGCTAGAAGATGGTGAGGAATTGCCTGCACAGAGATATGAAAGAGACTTGGTACAAAAATTGAAAGTTCTTAGACATGAGCTCTCTCTTCAGCAACCGCAGGCTGGTCACTGCCGCATTGAAGTATCCAGAGAGGAAATATTTGAGGTATTTGACTCTTTACTACTAATAGCAGCTTTTGGCATTCAAGAGATAAATAAAACTGATCTTTTATTACATCAGGTTTGTTTAATGAGAGAATTGGTGAGTCTGATAGCATCAAATGAGTTATCCGGACTCTGATAAAATATGAAACTAAAGGAATGGGGTTTGACATGGGAGTTGGTAAGAATGCATTCTGAGTACAGATTGCTTTGTACTCTTTTGCCAATACAAAATTTCAGTTGCTAAAACTCCTGCACCTTACATAAGGACAGGTAAATGGCATACACTTTACAAGGGTTTTACAGACAAATATGAGCATTCTTTTTCCTTTAGAAATGGCAGTAGTTGAAGGGCATCTGTAGGCCTGCTGTTACAACTTGTATATTTAGGCATGTTAAAGGTGACTGTGATTGGGAAGTCTCCAATTCTTGGACTGGATTACTTTCTAAGCACCTTTTGTGTAGCAACCGGGAATTAAGCATTCTGTGGACTTTATACTAACAAATACTAGAGTTGTCATTGGAGTGTGCTTTAGATTAGCCTTTTAACAGAATGTTTTCTGTAGCTGAGTAACAATCCAGGTATTATACTAATGCTTCTTAGTTGAGTTAATTATAGAAAGGAAATAAAATGTCTAATCTGTTTTTTTTTTAATTACATGTTTATATATATCTATACACACCTACAGGAATCCTACCGTCAGATAATGAAGATGAGGCCAAAGGACTTGAAAAAGAGGCTTATGGTAAAATTTCGAGGAGAGGAAGGCCTGGATTATGGAGGAGTAGCAAGGTGAGATTTTGGGTTTGTCTGGCACTTTGTAACTGTAAAATTGTCCTTAGAGTGACCTGATATTCCCTTTCAAATGATCTGTTAATAGTATATGCAGATTTTTTGTGATCTTATTTATAGATATTGGTCTTGGGTTCAGTCTTTGTTCCAAGGTAGATTGGAAAGTGAAGGCCTGTGACTTAACAGTTGCCCTACAGCCCTCCTACTGTCAAAGGCTCGTACTAAATTATTTCGTATGCCTTGGATTTGAGAATGCTACTGGAGTTAACACTAGATTGAATTGTTTCCATTTCTCCTTTTCCCAATAAATAATCTGTTTTCATCACCATTACCTGGTGATTGTAGGAGGCTCGCTTAGGGTAGGCTATTGATCTTACTCTGGAAAGTGCTGATCTCAGCAACGTGATGCAGTTTTGACGGTGAAAGTGAGATCAGCTAAAATTGCAAGGTCTGTCAAGAAGCATGCAAACTCTGAAGTAGAATCCAAACCAGAGGACAAGTTTTGTTAAATACACGTCCTATTTTCGGTGAAGGGATTCCAAGACAATGGGGCTTCTTTTTTAATGTATAAAGACGTTCAAGAGAGTCCTCTGATCTGTTGCAGCAGTAGTCAAGATGAACTAATCCTAAACAAAAGCTGAAGTTTTAGATCAGTTTTGCCTGTTAAAAATAGTAATTCCTTAAGAGTCGCATCACTTCTGGAATTGATTGTAACATCATTGCCAAAATGCTCATCCTTGCAGAGGCTGAGATGCATCACACAAATTCACTGAGCGATTTTTCAAATCCACAAAAGCTGCACGACCCAGCAACCTATGGCTGGCGAAAGGAACGAAGCTGGAACATTCCGAGCTGCCTTACACAAGGCAACCTTGAGGGTCTTCACTGCTGATGTCTGTATTTCCCTGATGGCTTTCATAATTGCCCATTGGCTGGAAGAGACCCTTTGAAATTAGTACTGCTCCACTTCAAAGCATTAAAACTCATAGTTCGCTCAGAATATTTTGCACCTGCAGTGGGTGTCCTCCACCTAATTGAATAAGAAAGGAGTGTTTGTCATGGGAAGTGGCGAGGTCAAAAACAGCTTTTGTTCAGTTGTGGTCCTTGCATGCTACTGAGATGAGATTAGGATTTGCCATACTCATCTTCTTTTAATGGGTTTTGTCTCTGCCCCTTCTGAACTCTGATGAAAGCAGAGATTCTCTAGTCATCAAGTATTTGCAAAAAAACAGCTTTTTCTAAAAGACCTCTTGTGAGTGAACTGGTTTCAAGCAACAGGTTTTCTACACAATATTCAGGTTGCAGAGGGTCAGGTCTCTTTAGCCTCCAAATATCCAAATTGTGTAAAAATATTTGCTTGTTTTTGAAATGGATATTGTTCAGATTCAATTTGTTTAAGTATGCCTCTGACAGGTGAGGAGTATGATGGTATGGCCTAATCACTTAACTAGCTTTGCTAATTGCTGTTAATTCCTTGAGTACTTACAAACTAAACCAGGCTGCCTATGAGTGAAGTAAGTCACTTGATATCTTTCTAAGCATACCCCTTTGGTCTGCAAATGGAAGGCAGTACAAAGTGATTTGATTAGAAATAAGAAACTCGTATCTGATAAGTCTGTTGATGATTCACAATAACTGTGTTGTCTGAAACTTGAGTGGAAGTTGCTCTCCCTTCTAAAATACCACTTTTTTTTGGCAGAGAATGGTTGTATTTACTGTGCCATGAGATGTTGAATCCATATTATGGACTCTTCCAGTACTCTACAGATAATATTTACATGCTGCAAATCAATCCAGACTCTTCTATCAATCCTGTAAGTATTGACTTCTGAGCAACATACCTGCTTTAAGGGATCATTCATCCCTTGCAGGTTTTCGTTACAGCTGTCTTTTCATGCCAAGAGTGTAAACAGACAGTGAAGTGGGGTAAGAATGTGTTAACGAATCTTATATTGACATAGTGCAGAGGAGAGGGGGTTGTACAGAAATTAAAAACATGAGAGAGATCTCTTCTGAGAACTGAAGTATCTGAATTCTTTAGGTTGTCATTTGAGACTCCCCAGTACTGGATGGGGCTGCACATTGATTCTGATATGAAACATGTAGGTAAAAACGTTCTTCACTTTAAATGCAGATGGTTGTGTGAACACCACTGCATCACAAACAGCATTCACTTCATGACCACAGGGGCTCATAAGTCTTGCTTGCCCTTTTGCAGTAAGCTGCCGTGCTTTTTCTTTTTTCCCTTATTGGAGAACTTGTACTGATGCAGAACCTAAAAGAATTTTTTCCTGACATGATTAATTTGCGGTGTGAGATGGGGGAGATAAATTGGGAGAATATCAACCACAGAACTTAAACTAATTTGAAAACTGAGGCATATGAGTAGCGGAAAAGACACGTGAATGAAACGAGCACGTGTTCCTCCTTATCAGAGCACACTTCCTCGAGAGTAACTGAGCACAAACATTTTGGTGGTTAAACAAAAAATAAACTAATTTGTTTGGCAATGTCATATATTTTTGGATTCCGGTGCTTTCATGGGGATTTTCTTCCTCTGAATTTTGCTGTTTGTGAGGTCTATAAGACTTGCATCCAGTTTCTTTGGTAATGCACGGACACTTGTTTGAGATGTTTAATTATTAAATGCTTCTGTTCTTGGTTATGTTATGAGGAAAAATGGTGGCTCCTAGTGCCCAGAGGGTTGCAGATAACTTGCACTTAAGTAGCCACAAGATGTCAGTGTTGGAGCGTCTTCCTGCTGCCTGATTTTTCTCTCCTCTCTCCCTGCAGGACCATTTGTCTTATTTCCATTTCGTTGGTCGGATAATGGGTTTGGCTGTGTTCCATGGACACTATATTAACGGGGGTTTCACAGTTCCCTTTTACAAACAGCTTCTGGGGAAACCCATTCAGCTCTCTGATCTGGAATCTGTTGATCCAGAACTACACAAAAGTTTAGTCTGGATTTTGTAAGTACTGTATTTATCAATTGCCTTGCTGTGGAGGGGATGGGGCAGGGTGTGCTGGCAGTAGTGAGAGTGCTTTATGGAAAACACTTGCGAAGATCTTGTCATGGGGGGAGAGCTGTACAAAATTACTGAGTAACTGTTTCAATGTCAAAAAGCTCAACATATGTGAGGAAGAGTCTCATGCAAAACTCCTTGTTAGCCCTCCTTGCAGCAAATCAGGTTCTAAATCATTGTGTTGCATGGGTGTGGTAGAATGCTACAGTTCCAAAATCCAAATCAGAACAGAGTTCTGAGGAAGTACAATCTTTGTTCAGAAGAAGATGTGGCTCAGTTACCAATTTTGAATAAAAAGGAAATAAATTGAATTATTTTCAACTTCTGTACATACACAGTTCAGAACAAAATCCACCTTTATTTGTAGCTTCGGGACTCTTCAGCATTGCTTTGCATTGTCTCTTTTTTCACAAATGCTGGTTTAAATTTTATATTTTAAGTTATTGGTATGTTGTCCACATTCATTGAATGCAACCTCTTCTGTGCTTCACACCAACACACGGCAGCAAATTGGTTTATTGCTCTGTGTGCACGTGCGCGTGTATAGGATTTAATCATTTATTCATTATCCTGAGTACTACCACAATCAGAAGAGTGACAATGACATGTCTGGTCAGGCTCTTCAGCATGCATTAAGCTATACAAAACTGGATGGCTGTGGCAGTACTGCTCTAGTGGTGTGGAATGTGGATGGATAGCTGCTAGGTTTACCCTGAAGACTGTCTCAGTATTCAGATTAAAATAAATAAATAAATAAATAAGAACAAGAAAAAAAACCTCTCAGCATCACCACCGAGAGTTATCAAAATAACAAAAATGCTAAGTTTACCTTCTGTTTTTCATTTGCCAGAGAGAATGATATCACCCCAGTTCTGGACCACACTTTTTGTGTGGAGCACAATGCTTTTGGGCGGATTTTACAGCATGAACTCAAACCAAATGGCAGGAATATTCCAGTGACAGAGGAGAACAAGAAAGAATATGTCAGGTATTGCAAAACAAAAATATTTCCTGCAAATGTAGTAGAAAGAAGGTAGTGAACACATTTTTATTTTTTATATATACAGTGAAACTAATGGAATGGGTATTTTAAAGGGAAATACCTGAGTCATAAATCACGTGAGTGTTTTCACACAATGTGCTATTGTAAGACCTGGGAAGATGAAGGTTGTGAATTGTACTTTGTGTTTTCTGTTGATGGTGCAATAATTAATTGTTGATGGAAAAAGGAACTAATAAGCGCTTCTTTCATAAAACGAAATGCGTCTATTAAAGCTAGTTGGTCTGTAAAATGAGCTTTTTTCCAGCTCTGCTATAAAAAGCCCAGTGCCATCTAGCTTGTCATCCCTGCCTTTTTTTTCTTCCCCCAGGTTATATGTAAACTGGCGATTTATGAGAGGAATAGAGGCACAGTTCTTGGCTCTGCAGAAAGGTTTTAATGAACTTATTCCTCAACATCTCCTCAAGCCTTTTGACCAGAAGGAACTTGAGGTATATATATTATCCACGTGGAATATTATTTTTTAATTTTTAAGATCAACAGTAAAGCACTGATTTTTTTTAAAAAAATGAATAAATAAATTTAACAACACAATTATCGTTTACATACCAAAAATTTGTGTATTTAACTAAACATTTTTTGTTTATTCTAGACTTTCTTTGGGTTAGCATTACTGAGAGGGCTACTTCAACAGGGAAAGACAAATACCTCGTGTTGCGTAACCGAGGACTAATGCTCAAAGCAGGTGGTCTGGGCAGCGAGGGAGTACTGAAAGTCTGAGGAGTTGTTGGCAAGACCTAACCTGTTATCTACCCCAGAACTTGTTTTCTTCAGTAACTGTTTTAATACGTGTCTGTTCCTATATGCACACAGGGCATGGTTTCCAGTGGGTAAGACAGAAATGTTAGAGCATGTAGAAAATAAACAGAGTTGTTGTCTCATGTAATCCTGAGGTATAGAATGCTGCTCCTTCAAATACCTCATCATAGCCATTTTCCATCTGTTGTTCCTTAATAAATAAGGTGTCCTGTACAGTTAGGGGGTATTGGAAGAAACAGCTTCATGCTGGTGGTTTTTGCATACCAATTAATCACAAAGTTACTGCACTCCCTGCGCTAGCTGTTTGAAAAGGCAGATGAAAATCCATTAAATATTTCAGTATTGCCTAAGTTAGGATAGTCACAACTGCCCTAATAATGTAAATTAGTCTAAGTGGGTGCTATCTTGGTGGCACAGAAAGACAGCTGCTGAATGGTAGCTCTCAGAAATGTGATTCTCAAAATGAAATATTATGGGAAATAGAATAAGACACGTTTTGTTTTGAGTGATGATGTCTTCTGTATGCCATTTATTTGTTGTTGCCAGGGTAGCTGGTTAGATTTGTGGCCAACAGTGACTTCCTTTTACGGTATTTTGCAACCTGGTTTCATCTGGAAGAGAGATTGAATCGAAATAATACACCTAGTCTTTGTCAGAGGATCTCACAAAAGACATCAGAAAACATAGGCAAAGTTCTTGTAGGTTGTGGTCAGTTCTGGGACAAGAGAGCAGCTGGGATGTTACCAGGAGCTGAGAAGGATTTTCTCATAGTTGGTTATTAGCACTTCTACGGCAAACCCAGATCAGGGAAATGATGTGTGTAGCTCAATAGATGGCATGCCTTCTTCCAAGTCTGTGCTGCACACTCATAAAGATAAGCTGTGCTTTCCAGGTAGGATAGATCTAAAAAGCAGTTCTTGAATGGGCATTTAACTCGAGTTTCCTGTGAAAATGTCAGTTCTGGTAAGTGTAATCCTCAGCCTCAATTTCATTACAGTTTAACGGAGAGATTTACTTCCTGTTCTAAACTGTTTTGGAGTGTTAACTGTGTACCAAAAAAGGTGGCTCAAGTGCGTAAAGAATGCTATGATGTCTGTTTTTGTAGCTGAAAACCTGAACCGACTTTGAATGTTAAAGCATTTCCTAATCCTTTAACAGCTAATCATAGGAGGCCTGGATAAGATAGACCTGAACGACTGGAAGTCAAACACACGTCTAAAGCACTGCATGGCAGATAGCAATATTGTGAAGTGGTTCTGGCAAGCAGTCGAAACGTTTGATGAAGAAAGAAGGGCAAGGCTGTTGCAGTTTGTGACGGGTTCAACGCGTGTCCCACTTCAAGGTTTCAAGGCTTTACAAGGTGACTGATGTGGAGGCCGAGTTAACGTGTGGTGGGAGAAAGACAAAAATCCTGTGGTATTTACCAGGCCCTCATAGAATATCGGCATGTTACTGGATAACTCAATTACTTACAAACTTTTGATCCCAAGAGCAGTTTTACATTTGTCAGCAGCTGCCAGTGACCACTTTAGTAGTCTCGCTGATAGCGATACAAGCTGGAAAGTCTGTCATCGTGTAGCACTTAGACTGCTGTCAATATTAGCTTATCAGTCTCTTACAACTTTCTGGACTTATGTTGTTAGTATCATGGCATGCAAGCATGCACATGATACTCCATAGAGCTGACTGAACAACTCCTTTAAGTGAAAAGTAGATTTCCTTTGTTGTTTGGCAGCAAACCATTAGACTTTAAAGTAGGTTCCTGAAAATTGGAATATTTGTCATCAGAAAAGGTGGCAGTGTTTTAGGCTGTTGTGATTCTCCTGATAATGTTCCAACTGTTTATGCTGGCAGTAAGCTGATCCTCAGAATTAAAATGCATAGTTCTGTTTTGCACGGAAAGTCTGCTTGCGCTTGAGTCTCTTCATTTCTGAAGGTGCAACATTGTTGGTATGAAATCATCTGCCTTCCAAAATAGAAGGCTGCAAGTTTATTGCCATTAAGAACCCCATCACTTCTGTTCTCTCTTCACTAGCTGCAAATCTGACCTATAGATTGAGTCATATAACATACTTGTATTTGCATCTGGAACTGTAATTTTCTCGGTTTCCTTTTTCTAAGTAGCAAAATGCGTGTACGCGAATGATGTTTTTTTGAAGTGCATTAACTAGAATGTCTGTCTGTAAGGTTCTACAGGCGCTGCAGGCCCCAGACTGTTTACCATCCATTTAATAGATGCAAACACAGACAACCTTCCAAAAGCCCACACTTGGTAAGAGGAAAACACTTTGTTTGTCAGTACTTGCTTTCTCTTTGTCTTGGTTTAAAGTAGTCATCTCTGTTGGTCCTGGCTATGGATTAACCCACGTGATGTGTATAGATGAATCCAAGCGTGTTCTGCTAGCTTGGAAATACCTGCACTCCCAGCCAGCAAAATAATTGACTTCTGTTCTAGCTTGATTTATGTTTTCTGTAATATCTGTGGTAATATCTGTGGGTTTTGTTTATCCCGAGGTTGATTAGCCTCAATAGTGAGATGCATGGTTCCACATGTTTGGGATTACAAAGAATAGTTTTCAGATGTAAAATGTAGGATGCGTGCACTATTGGTACAGTATAGGCACAGAACTAAGCTCTTGTACAGAAATCTCACTCTATCAGGGACAGGAAATCATTTCAGCAGAGGCACAGATGACATGCAGGCAGAGCAGGGAGTAGGCCTGCCTCACGTCTTGCTTTATTTGCAAGTCTCCTGCATCTGCCACCTGTCTCCTCCCAAATGCAGCCCTGGTAAGTCACGCGTTCCTGCTGCACAAATAGTTTCTTTGCTCTTGTCTCCTTCAGCCATTGAAGGGGCCGAGGCTTTCTTTGACATTGATTTTACAAATTCTGCCTATATGTAGCTGATCTAGGATTTGGTGGTGGTTTGTTGTTTGTTTGTCTTGTTTCCAATAAATGTTAGATTAACGTGCTGCAATGCGTTGTTATTTTACCTCTAGCTTTAACCGGATTGACATTCCGCCTTATGAGTCATACGAGAAGCTTTACGAGAAGCTGCTGACAGCTGTGGAAGAGACATGTGGGTTTGCTGTGGAGTGACAGAGCAACCAAAGGAAACAGATGCTAGCTCATGGACCACCAAATCAAAAGCTAGAAGAAGCTTGCTGCGAACTTCCTGCTAAGCTGTCTGAAGCATCAGAACTCTAGACAACTTAGAGACGGGTTGTGTCCCTTCCACTGTTGGTGGATGAGGGTGGGGGTAGGGGCTTTTGTTGGTGGTTTCCAACTCTTTTCCCCCTTTGTTACAATAAGCCCTTCCCTCTTCTTCCATCCCCCATGAAACGAAATGCAGCCAAGTTCAGCGTTTGGCTTTGGATACACAGGATATTCTGCTAGATTTGTAACACATATTGTGATAGGGTCAGTGACCTTTTTTTTTTTTTTTTTTTTAATAGGAGAATCAAAGTGTAATTAAGAATGAGCTTGATTTGCTGAGGACTTGCAGCTGGTAGGTGTACCTGGTTAGTTTGTCTTAAATCAAGCCCGAGCCCTGTAGAGTCCAGTGGGTGCAGCGTGTCTGACTGGCACTAGAATTTGCATTGCACATTTAAAAAACCTGTTTAAAAAGTGAACTTCTAGCAGAAGATGCCTCCATATGAACACTTAACTGAAAGGTAAAGAAATTCCAGTTCTGCCTTAGCAGGAAGCTCCCAGTGGAAGCTGTGGCTCACCTTGAGAAAAGTGAAGGAATTGGGGACATTGCTTAAATGGTACTGTATGATTTCTTTTTGGTTGTCCTGGATGAAACCTAATTGTTTTGCACATGAAAACAATTACTTCCTCCTGCAGAATTCCTTTCCATAGTTTGTTCAGACCGAAGTACCTTGCAGAGAAGTTTTGTAAGGACGAGACCGGACTAAATTTATTCCATTCCAAAGCTCTGATTCCCGTGCCGCTGTTTTACCCGAGATGTTGGTGTGACTTCAAATTCTAAGACTCAGAATGAAAATAGCTAAAAGCTAAGTCAACAGAGCAAGCTTCTGTTCTGAAGGTTTTGGCCTTCTGAAAGGTCTGTTTGGAGGCTGAAGTAAAAGGGTAACTACATAGTGAATACCTTTAAGTGTTAGGGAAAGCTATTGGAAGGATTTATGACTTCAGTTCTGTAGGCATAAAATTTCTCCAGAGAGCCATATAAGGCAATTTTTTCAAATATCCGAAACTAATATTAAAAGGTTGGTTCTCTAACACGTTGCTAAAATGACTTCCCAGGGGAAACAAAAGCAAATCAAATACCTGAATCACTAACATTTTTCCCAGTTTGCACACCGAGATGAGACAGCATTCTAACAAATAACACAGCTTCAGAAAGAGCCGGTTATCTATCAAACATGTCTAAACTTAAGTAAAGCAGACTTGCTTGTATAGGATTCTTTTTTCTTTGGCAAGCCTGATTTTTAGAGAGATTCATTACTGAAACATTTAACAGATGTTTTGTTTATGGAATAGTGTATTGAAATTCAGCTGTGGGTAAGAGATTGTTCTTAGAAGATGTCTACTGGAATACTTCTATTTTGTCTTTTTTAAATTGAATTTGATAATAGCTTTAAACTGTGATAGGACAGAAGGTAGACACTTGTCAAAATCCTGGCATCTTTTCTCCGTTCTCTTTGTTTCCATTGACCATAATTCGTGTGATTTGATGTTGGGAGTGAGGATTGCATTGGAGGTGTCAAATTGTACCACATTGTGAGACTTGCACAGGGTGGCTCAAGGTGCTCATCTGGCAAGGCTGTACAGGAGCGGTGTATTCAGAGCTGTGTTCTGCAGGCATCTTGTTGCACTTGGGGACCAGTTCCCGCAGCGCTGATTGCTGGGGAATCAATGAAATTCCATGAGTGTCTGGCAGGAAAGAGAGGAAACGCAGCTGTCTGCAGGTGAGCATCTGTACAGCCTTGGGCTGAGTAGCAGAATCCCCCCAGCCCTGGCTTTTCAAAACGACTGTGAAGCCGTAGCTGTTCATAGGGTGTATTTAATCCTTTCAGTATGATTGAATGTGCAATAAACCAGTCAGATAGGAAAAACGCAAAATAGAGCATCGCCCCAAAGCTTTGCATGCAGTCTCATGTGGATTTTTCACTAAAAGAGTTTAAAAACCAACTACTAAAGCCCACCACTAACAAAAATCCTGACACGCAAGCTCTACGTGCAGCACAACTGGCTCAGTAAAAGCCAAGCGAGGTGAAGGTGAAGGCCCTTGGTTTGGAGATCGCTAGGTCAAGTAGCTTTATGCCAATGACCCAGTTGGCATACGATAGTTCCTGATGTCTTTGCTAGGTCAGTGTTTTATTGAATGCACAAGATAAGAATAGGCAAGGATTGTTGTTTTGAGAAGTCTGTATGTCTTTTGCTGTATTTAAAAGCCCTCGTCAAGGTACCTCCTCCTTGCTGACGATAATGAGAATAGGGCACTGTCGTCTTAATTATTTTAGTTCTCTTTTAAACAGCTTCACCACCCCTCCCATCGTGTGTTGTCTTTGCAATTTTGTGCCACTTCAGTGATGATGGAGACTTTTTTTTTTGTATTGTTCTGTACATGCAATTGAGGCAGGCCTTAAAGCTGAATGGATGGATGGAGAAATTGCAGAAGCGAGGCAGCGTGAGTTTTAAATGAGGATTTCTTCTTCCAGTGGCTGCTTTCAAGGCCAGGGAAGGATGAGAGGCAAACAAGAGTTTGCGTGGCTCGAGCCATTGACTCTTTGAGGTCTTGGGGGCTGTTCTGGTAACCTCAGCTGTCCGAATTTGTGTGTTCATTCCCACTTGGTCTGCCAGCACTTGAACTGGTTGTTACTTCTCAAACTTGCCCAAAGAATAACATGAAGTCTGGTGTTCATTTTGTCATTGCGCGTTCCACCTTGTACACACGTACGTCTTGGATCAGACCCGAAGGAAACACAAGGTACAACGTGTCTTTTGTTCCTGTCCTAAAGGCAAACCTAAAAGCTGGTCCGTTGGCACAGACCTTCCGTGCTTGCCCTGATACTGCTCATCAGCCTATTCTATACGCTCAGGGATGCAGGAAACCACCGCTTTGCTCGTGTTTGGAATCGGGAAGACGTGAGACTGCTTTCTGAACGTTAGCGTTAACTTGGGCATTATGTTAGACAAGACCCTGCTTCGAAAAGGCTGCTCGAAGCTCCAAGTGGTGAAATCAAAGTTCGCTCAGCAGTATGTACGTAGTTCAAGTTTGAGGTGGTTGTGAAATCCAATAGATTTTGTAAATTAGTGATCTGGCCAGCAGGCCCTCAGTGCCCAGGTTCAGGGCCGCATGGCACAGCAAGTTCCCAGAAACACAGTATGGATCTGTTTTTAATTTGTTAATTTTTGTTCCTCAACCACTTTATAATGTATTTTTTTAATTTATTATTTTGTAATGTCATGTTTAAGTATTGCTGCTATCCTTGTTATTCTTCCCACTGTTTTTATTGCAGATTTATTTTGTGAAAGTTGTACACTAATGTTTCATTTTATGTCTAAATCAAAGTATTTAAAGAAATACTAGTTCTATTTAATGTGGTTATGGAACCAGCTGGAATAAACAGTGATTGTATAGTAGGCTGGACCCAGGAGGTCATGTTCATTTTTGTTACATATGCAATAAACTCACAACTTTAAACTCTCGGTACCCACCGCTTTGTTAACGTATTTATGGAAACTGGGGGAAAATTGGTAGGCTCCAAGTGGGAGCGGGATAGCGCTGTGCTGGAGGTGGGGCTGGAGGATAAGGGCGTAGCGTTACAGGAGGCGACAACAACAACAGAAGTACTGCTGACATTAAAAAACCTGTAGCATTACCAAATATTTAGTAAGGTTTTTTTAAAAAATCCCATTTAGGTTTAAAGACCCAGAGTTCAGGGTAATGAAGCTCTGCCGGTGGCTGCGGTGACTGGGCTCACGAATATTGAGCGTCAGCGTTTTCTCCCAGCGTTGGCTCACCGCGTACTGAGCAGAGGTGTCTCAGCAGTGGGTGAAGCTGTGAGAGCTCAGTGGACGAGCTGTGGAAACCCGAACTCATTTCCCAGATTTACACAGAGGAGAGAACGCCTCCTTTCAGTCCTTTGCTTACCAGCCTTAGTCCACTTCCGTTCTTATCTGTCCTGTCACTTTTCCAAAAATCTCAGTTTTCAGGTAAAAAAACGATGATCTCCCCCTAATGAAAGCTGGAGAAAGATTGATTAGTGCTGATCAATGTGCTTTTGTAGTGTTTTGCAAGGGGAGAAGGGGTGGTAGGAGCCTGCCTGCGGACGGTGCTGGCAGTCAGCGCTGATGATTCAGCACTCGGTGCCTGGCTTGTGCTGCCACGCAGCCTTCCCCTCCTGAAACCTAAAGCTAGACTTCCTTTAATCCGTGTAGATTTCATTTTAAAATAATAATTCTTCAATAATAATCCTTAATTATTTGAGTAACAGCACAGGGTGGTCAGATGCACTGACGTGCCAGGGTTCAGCAGCAGGGACCGAACGACTTGCAACTGACGGTGTGGAGCAAGAAGCGCTGTCAGTCCTTCGGTGCTCTGCCACACGCTTGTCCCGCCGTCTGTTTTCTTCAATAAAGACATTTTTGGGAAGCATTCCTGATTTCTGGTATCTCTTTATTTTGCAGACATAGCTAAGATGAAGCGGATTCCTGTAGCCTGCTCCAGGTTGGGGACGTTGTAGGGGGGTTGCTGTAGGACTCTTGCACCACGAGAACTTTTTGAAAACCAAACAAATTACTTCTTCCCTCAAGAAATCTCGGAGCTTAAGTAATTCCCTGTCTCCTTTGTAGAAGCTTGGCAGGTCAATTAAATTCCTCAGGATGAATTTTCCAGTCTCCGCCTCTTTCTGCTGGATGTACAAACCGTCCTGTGAGGAGTGCTGGTGTAGCAGTGGCGGTTTCTGTTCGGATTAATTACGATCCTCCTGCGTCCTGCCTTGCTTTTTTCTGGTTTTTGGTGAAACAGCACCAAGGTTTGTAACTGCGATCTCACGATTAGTTGCTGGCTGGATAATGTGAGCAGCGCCCGCCTGTCCTGCAGATCATCTCCCAGCCTTGGTCGGAGCCTTCTTTAACTGTGTCCCTCTAGAGAACAAACAAGAGCCCGTCACTCGGGACCAGGATCCTGCCGTGCTGTACCTGACACAAAATAAAAGAAAATCTGCCAGGAGAGCTCAGGGCTGCCGGTACCGTGACAGGGAAGGAAGGTAGGCATAAACAGGTTACGAATTGCTCTTTTTTTTTCCTTTTCCTTGCACCGCAACCTGTGCGGAAGAGTATTCAAAGTGTGACTTAGCAGACAGCCGCTGAGAGCCCTGCCAAGCAGGCAGATCTCTGTCCCAGATCCAGAAGCAGCTGCTGTAGGAAACAGAGGTTGGGCTGTGCCTGAGCCCACATGGCTGAACCAAAGCAGGGGGACAAATGTCCCTGGAGGGCCTGGGAGCCCCCCGGGGCTGCTTGTGGTGTTTGGCCGGGTTCTTGAACCGCATCTACAGAAGAACCCTGGATGTGGTGGTGAGGAGAAAGTCAGATCAGCCTCGTGTTGTTTCTGCAGAGGTAACCCTGCTGCGGGTGAGCGCAGTACGTCGAACCTTTGAGAACCCATAGCGGACATAAGGCCCCCTAATAGGGGATATGGGACCCCACGGGGGGGCATGAGACCCCTTAATAGGGGCACAAGACCCCCCAGTAGGCGATATGCGACCCCCCAGCTGGTACAAGGACCCCCACAGGGGACATGCCCCCTTGGCAGGACACCCCGTAGGGCTCACGGAACCCTCACAGGGAACGTGAGACCCCGTAGGGGACATAAGACCCCTTAATATGAGATGTGGGACCCCCACAGGGGGCATGAGAACACTTAACGGGGGCACAAGACCCCAGAGGGGACACGGGACCCCCTACAATGAGATATGGGACCCCCAGAGGGGGCACAAGACCCCTTAATAGGGGACACGAGACCCCCAGTAAGGGCTATGGGACCCCTATAGGGGACACAAGACCCCCCAGTAGGGTTATGGTACCCCAGTAAGGGCTATGGAGCCCCTATAGGGGACACAAGACCCCCCAGTAGGGTTATGGTACCCCAGTAAGGGCTATGGAGCCCCTATACGGGACACAAGACCCCCCCCCAGGGGCTGTGGGACCCCCACTGGCCCCTCAGGCCCCTCCCCAGGGCGCTCTAACCCCGCCCCCCTCAGCCCCCGCCCCCCCGAAAGGAGGCGGGGCTCCCCCGGAGGACCTCCCCCCCCCCTCGTCCTCCCCGCACTCTATGGTAAGTTGAGGGCTCCGGGCCGGCCGCTCTGCCCGACCCCCTCCTCCCGCCGCCGCTCTCTATGGTGCGGGGCGGGGCGGTCACGTGGGCGCGCGGGCCGGAAGGAGCCGGGCAGCGGCGGCGGCGGTGCCTCAATGGAGCGGGGCCGGCGGGGGGGCGGTGAGCGCCGGGGCC
>NC_048906.1:3689692-3690149 GCF_011077185.1 Oxyura jamaicensis
GAACACTTAACGGGGGCACAAGACCCCAGAGGGGACACGGGACCCCCTACAATGAGATATGGGACCCCCAGAGGGGGCACAAGACCCCTTAATAGGGGACACGAGACCCCCAGTAAGGGCTATGGGACCCCTATAGGGACACAAGACCCCCCAGTAGGGTTATGGTACCCCAGTAAGGGCTATGGAGCCCCTATACGGGACACAAGACCCCCCCCCCAGGGGCTGTGGGACCCCCACTGGCCCCTCAGGCCCCTCCCCAGGGCGCTCTAACCCCGCCCCCCTCAGCCCCCGCCCCCCCGAAAGGAGGCGGGGCTCCCCCGGAGGACCTCCCCCCCCCCTCGTCCTCCCCGCACTCTATGGTAAGTTGAGGGCTCCGGGCCGGCCGCTCTGCCCGACCCCCTCCTCCCGCTGCCGCTCTCTATGGTGCGGGGCGGGGCGGTCACGTGGGCGCGCGGGC
>NC_048906.1:3690549-3776584 GCF_011077185.1 Oxyura jamaicensis
CCCCCCCCCCCTCAGCCCCCGGCCCGGTCCCCCCTCAGCCCCTGCCCGTTCCCCTCACCGCGGTCCCTTCGCCCCGGCCCAAGGAACGGGGCTGGGGGGCTCTGAGGTGGTTCCCCCCTCCCCCCCTGTTCCCCGTTCCCGGCCGCCCCCCGGTGCGGAGGGCTCCTCACGGTGCCCCCGGGCTCTGTGAGAGACGAGGGCAGGCGGCTCCGGAGGCGGTCGGGGAAGGGGAGCGGAGGCTGAGCCCTCGGCCTGGGCCTCGGGGCGTGCTGGGGGCCTGTGGTGCCCCTCGGATGTGGTGGGCTGTCCGCGGGAGCTGCTGCGGGGAGGAGGCCCGAAGCACGGCCGTCCCCCGAGCTGGGGGCTCTGCCCGGGTACGAGAGGGCTCTGCCCGTGTAGGGGGGGCCCTTCTGTCTCTTCCCCCCTCACCGTTTCGATTTCGGCGCTGCTTTGGCTTGGCTGGGAGAGAGCAAACGCCAGAAGTGCAAAAACGCACAGTGCTCTTGTGGTGGGGAGGCCTGGGGCGGGTTTCTGCCCCGGCGTTGCGCTTGCTCCATCCTGTGACTGGAATAAGGTCGGGGTTTTACACGCAGCCTGGCAGGGGTGAAGTGTTTGGGGACCGAAGAGGCTCAGTTAGCTCCCAGCCGCTGTATGAAGACAGGAGGGTGAGTGAATCAAGGCAGCGTGCCTCTGTGCTGGTTTGCAGCGGGTGAGCTGCAGGTCAGCCCAGGAATCGCCTCCGTCGCGCCGGCACGCAGCTGGGCGCTGAGGAAGCCCGGTGCTGGTCAGCCGAGTGCCGACTGCCCTCAGGAACCTGCCCCGAGCGCCGTGCTTCTCGCTTGCCTTCGCTTTGTGACCAGGAGCGTCGTCTCCAAACGTCATCTAATGACCCGCCGTGAGTCGTATTGCAGAGCGCTTGCACCGGGGGAGGCACAGCCCCCGGGGAGAAGTTCCAGCGTCCACGTGGCTCTTGGCGTCCTTACGGCTGGTCAGCCGAGGCCAGGTTCGGTTCTTACACGCAGCGTTGGGGTTCAGCCGCTGCTCTGAGACTCCTGGAGCTTTAGGAGAAGCTGCTGTGTGCTGGTAGCCCCGTTGCTGAGGCGTAATGCTCAGTGCCCGCAGCTCAGCTGCCTGCTTTCCACAGGCTCTCTCCCTGGGCCTTTTGAAGCTCGCTGACTGCCGGGCAGCACAGCGGCTGCTCTTGCTTTATTTCGGCCGGCGATCCTAAAAGCAGCAGCTCGGTGCCTGGGGAGCTGAACGGAGCAGGCAGCGCTCCTCTGTCGTGTCTCGTGGCGCTCGGCTCCTCTTCCTTAACGCCCGTGGAGGCAGCAGAAGTCTTCCCTGGAGCCGCCGCGGGAGGCGGGCAGGTGGCTGGGCCAGGCTTCGCGTTCTCCAGCACCAAGTGCGGTGTGCGCGGTGCAGGCTGTGGGGTGGGAGCTGCCCTCTGGAGGGGCAGCAGGTTTGTGGGGTCGGCTTTCAGGTACGGAGCCGCAGGATTCGCGGCTCCGCTCCGAGTTGCTCATTTCTAGGGGCTGGTGCTTTGAAAATTCCACTGCCTTTTGCTATTGTAAACATCTTAATAGGTTTCATGTGGCGGGCGCCTGCGCAGCGTGCCTGGATGTTAATAAACAATCCTCCTGACAGGAGCTTGTGCCTGGAATACCGAGGCTAGGGAGAGGATTCAGCCCCGCATCCTGAGGAAGATCTGCAGCGACGCTCGGCCCCGTAGCGCGGTGTTTCGGTACCGGGCCGCCCTCTGCCTCCCTCCCTCCTTCCTCCCAAGGATGCTTTCCTGTCGGGCTGCCTGCAGGCATCCTTCTTGGGCAACTGCAGGAGTCAAAGTGCAAATAACTGTCCCCGGAGCAGCGGCTGGGGCAGGCTTTGCTGACGCTAAGGTGTATTTCCAGCGGGGTGCTGGCAGCTCGTGTTTCAGAAGCTGCCCCAGAACTCCAAATTCCTCGGCAGGCCGCTGCTTTGTCTGCCGGGGAATGCCGTGGGCGTTGCTGCCACCAGCCTGTAACTAGCTCTGCCTCCCCCAGCCAGGATCCTTCGCAGCGCTTTGAAATCGGACGCAAATCCCTAAAAAGTCCCGTGGCAAAAATAGGTGGAGCACGCAGCTCCGGCTGAAGGGAGGCAGGAAGCGTGTCCCGGGGGCCGGGAGCCGCTTGCTAAGCCCGAGCAGCTCAAACCCAAGCGGGAGAGAGAAGTGGAGCCCTCTGGATGTTCCTGGTGCCTGCTGGAAGATGATCCCATTCATTAATTTGGGCTGGGTGGCTTCTGTGGTTGTTTTTTTTCCGAGGCGTTGTGCGTGGTTCGCTGCGTCACGGCGCAGGCAGCTCGGCGCAGCCGTGGGTGCTGCTGCTTGCCGGGGGCCGCATTCTTTTCGGGACAGTCAGAGCTGCGCCGCTCGTTCTTCTAGGCAGCGGCTTGGGTTCTGCACGTGGATTTGGTCTGGAGGTATTTAAAGTCTGAACGTAAATGGATTCAGACGTGGTCTCCTGTTGTTAACTGCTTAGCAGAGGCTCCAACGGTCTCAGAAGTCGGCGTGCCCTAAAGCTCGGCGTCCCACCTGCCCTGATGGGCTCTGCGGGCTGCTGTGTGTCCTTTCGGCTGCTCCTAATAGGATCTCTTCCCCCGTGGGGGAAACACACGGCTGATGTGGGGCTCGGGCTACCTTCCGGGAGCAGCCAGGAGCCGCGGTTATCAGGGTACCCCCGGGCTGGTTCCTGGGTTGGAGACAGAGCCGGTGCCGTGCCGGTCAGCGTCCGCCTGATGAGAGCGGAGCGGGGTTGTTTTAAACAGGGTGCTGGGCTGGGGTCCTTGGCCCTGGGACATCCGGGAGAGCGGGAAAAGGGATGTAAAGAGGGGCCCTCCCCAGCGCCCTGGTGGCTCGAGGAAGTTCTTGCCAAAGCCCCCGAGATGTGAGCTAACGAGGACCGCTGAGCTGAGCTAATCGTGTGCTCAGCTGCCTTCGCGGCGCTTTTTTAGGACCTCGAGTTTGTTTTGGAAGTGCCTCAAGAGTGATGTGCTTCCCGTGGGTCAGTGCTGAAGAGCTTGCGGCGGTTGCACGTTCATCGCGCTCCTCGAGGAGCCATAATCCCTGAGGGCTGCCGGGCTGCTGACACCTGGCTCCTGATACCAGCGCGGCTGCGCCTCGTCCCCGCGCTCGCGGGGGGAGCTGGCAGTGCCTGATGAAGAGGGACAAACGTTGGGATTCGGGGTGAGACCTCAACAGGGGGAGGGTGGAAGCACTGCCCCCCGAGTCACGCCGCCGTCCCTGGGTGTTCCCGACCGAGGTGCTCGGCCCGTGCGCCCCGAGAGCGGAGCTCGGGGTGGCTGGGAGAGTCGCGAGGGTGGCTCCTGGGTGGTGGCGGAGCCCAGCTCTGCTCGTTCGCTCCCGGAGCCCTCTGATGGCACCGCTTGGGCAGGGGAAAGGAAACCGAAACGAGGCTTCCTGCTGGCTTCGCGGGGCTCTCGTGGGTTCCACGGGGTGCCTTTTAGAGGCTGGTGCTTTCAGAAGCAGAGCTGACGAGTCCAAGGAAGCCTGGGAGCGTCCGTAGGTGTCGGGGTGACCCGAAACGTTTTCAGCTGGCTCCCGAGGACAGGCACTGCGCCGGAGGTGAGCGCTGCGGGGAGGCCGGGCTGCGTTTGCGTTACGTGGGCAAACAGCGGGACGGGACCCGCAGAGGCGGCGGTGGTAACACCGGTGAGGCCATCGGGAATCGTGCTGGGTAGGAGCCGGGTGGAATGCAGGGGTGGGCGATGGCTGCAGGTGGTGGGGTTTGCGCCAAGCGCCTCTCGTGCGCGGGTCCTGCGCGGCTGTGTTGGTGCTGACGTGCTCCTGGCAGGCTGCGGGCGCTGCTCCTGCTGCTTCTGGGCTGGAGGCAGCGTTAGGAGCACGGTTACACTGCCGCTTCCAAATACCCCCAGGACGCGATGCCCCCTCCATCAGCTACAAAAACAAGGCACCCTCTCCCTGCCGCTTGCTGCAGGTCGTTTTTCCCTGGAGGTACCCGCAGGCCACCAGACAAAGGAGCCTCTTACCCACCTACTGGGGCCAGGTAGGAAACGTTGGGGGCTCAGCGCGTTGCGGGGAGGTGGGGGGGGGTGGAAATGGCAGCGGTGGTGCTGCCCTGGAGGCTTCCCTTCTCTCCCTGCAGCTGCTGTGCTGCGCTCTAACGCAGTTTGAGGAAGCTGACAGCGGCAGCGTAACGGGGAGGCAGGAAAAGCAGGAAACCAGCAGCGCGGGGCGTTCCGTGCTTCCCCTGCTGCTGGGATTTCCAGCCGCAGCTGAACAGGACTGGCAGGATCCTTTAGCAGCAACTTGGCGAGCAGAAGCAGCTCGTGTCCTCTCTCGACGGTAAACCAGAATCCCATTGTCACGGAGCTGGCTTCGTTGTGTGTAAACTGGGAGGTGCCCCGGGGTCAGCCTCGACTGGCACGGAGCGGCTCGCAGGGGCTGGGGCGCACCTCCGGAGCCTTGGTGTCGCCTGCTTCCTTGAGCAGTTTGCGGTTGCTTTTCCTGACCCCCTACCCCAGGACAATCCGATGCTGTACTGTTGCAACACCCAGGAAAAGAATTGGCTCCGCTGCGGGAAGGCTTCGGCAGCGTTGGACGCTTCGGCTGCGGTGACCGAGGGAGAGGCAGGCAGCTCTGCAGCCTGGAAGCAGTCGTGTCCTCAGCAAACTCTCTGAGCGCGGAGCTGGAGAATTAACGCGCGGTGCTGCTGCTTCCCCCGCCTCTTAGCTGGTCAGTCGGTAATTCAGTCCGTCCTTGTGAGCTGCAACAGGCTCGGAAAAGAAAAACGCGGGCTGTGGAGCAGCTCCGGGCCTGGCCGTGGGCCGGTTTTGCTGTTGTCAGTTCTCACAAAGCAAAGCCTTTGCCCTGGGCAGCTGAAGGTGAGCAGCATCTTCCGCAGCAGAGCCTGACCCTGGGCGAGGAGCGCTTTCTGTTTGATGCCCCTTGGCTCTGGGCTGGGCTCGTGCCGCGCCTCAGCTCTCAGGCTGCCGTTGCAGATCCCCTCTGCTCGCAGCTTATTTCAGCGGCTTTCTGGTCTCCCACGGCAGACGTGTGAAGAGAGACGGCGTCGCGTCCCAGCCCTGCAAAGTTTTCGGGGGCTTTTCCTGTGAAAGCCGTACCGGCTCCTGGCACGGCTCAGCACAAAGGGAGGGGACAAGCGATGGAGAGGGCCTGGGAACGTCTTGGGCAGGTGTTGCAGCGAGGCGCTCCTTACCGCGCAGGCACAGCTTCTGGCCACCACCAGCGACGTTGGAGTTACGATGAGAGCTCGACGTGTCCCCCAAAAAAAGGGCGGCAGTAAATGGAAGGTGACCTGGGAAGGCATTCCGCGTGGAAGTCCCCAGTTCTGGGGCGTTTGGCACCTGCACGCTACAGAAGAATGGTTGGAGCGAGCTGGTTCTCTCCCCCGTGCCACCTCAGGGTGGTCAGCTCTCAGCTTCCACCGCCAGCAGCGCTGTGAAATGAGGCGAGCTGTGCTTTGCAGGCTTCCCCCAGCCTCGAGCACAGAATCTCACGTGGGAGGTTCAGGTCACGGTTTTAAAAGCTATAAATTAGAATCCCCTTGAACTTGGCATGTTTGCCGGTGCGCGTTGGCTTTGCCGCAGCCCGCTGGGGGGCTGTAACCAGCAGCCACAAACTCCTTGATTTCCCGGTTTCCTCTCCAATAAGAAGCCGGGCTGAGGTGGCAACGCAAAGATGTGCACGCGGCTTGTTAAATAACTGCTTCAAAGCTTGCCCTTGGTTTCCTTTGTTCTCCCGCACCTTTTGAAAGCGACATCTGGGCTTCCTCAAAAAAGGAAAGAAAAAAGGGGGAAAAAAAAACCCCTAAGGGTTTGGAGGGGAAGCGCGGTGTCCTTTCTCCTGGAGAGCTCTTGAAGCGTGAGTGATGGAGAAGCACTCTCGTGTGTGTCCTGGGCACGCAGGTCACTTCTTCTGCTCTGCCTGATGGGGAAGAGAAGGCAGCTGCAATTAACGTCAGGCAGCGGCAGGTACGTGGAGCACCTGGTAGGCCGCGGGGACGGCCGTCAGGGCCTCAGTACCGGTGCTGCTCGGAGGGAAGAGCCTCACCCGCTTTGGTTGGGGTACACGTGAGTTCAGGGCAAAGAAAAAACAGAAACGAAAGTTGCTCTGGAGGAGGCAGATCTGGCGGCACGTGCTCTTCCGTTCGTCCCCGCCCTGAGACCACAAAATCAGAACAAAACAGTGCTTCAGAGCAGTTCGGGAGAAAACAGGTGGGGAAACCTGGACAGGTTCTTTCCTCTTGTGCTTGGTGCTAATTGCCGCACCAAAAGCGGAGGTAGGGCACTTCCAAGAATTAAAACTGGACGATACCCACACCTTAATGAGAGGAGGGACAGGGATGAGGTTGGTCAGAAGCCTTCTGCTGTACAGATGTTTCCTGGAAGTCACAGAAAGGGAAACCGTAGCGACTCGTACCCCTCATCCCAAAGCGTGCCCCTCCTGCTGGCTGTAGGCCGACCCGTTCCCTGGAGCACTGGCAGGTGAAAGCAGCTCATACGGCGCTGATCCTTACCCTCGCTGGTCCGAATGTCTTGCAGCCTGCTCTCGGTGACAGCACGGACTGAGAGGCGACCAAAAAACGGAGCAGCGTTCAGATCCCGGCGGTGCTTCTGGCCTCGTTCCAGCCACGAGCAGGCGTTAGCAGCGCTGGGCAGCCCGGCGCTCGCGTGCTGGCGCTTTGCTTTTTGCCCGCGAGGTGATAACGAAGCACTCGGCGGGTATCAGAGGAGCTTGCAGCGATGGTACGCTTGGTGGAAAGGGCACGGCTCGCTCTGATGCGTGTTTCACAGCGCGCCTTCATCCCTCGGCAAGAGAGGGCGAGGAGCTGGAAGCTTTCAAGAGATCGCTGGAAGTCGTGATTGCTGCCGGAGGAGCTCGGAGGCTGCCTGACCCTCCTGGCCATCGTCACCACTTTCCAGCCTGGAGCGCTCCTTCTGAAGGCGCTTATGAGGCTGGCGTGGCTGCAGGAACGGTCGCTGCCGTTCCCAGAGGTTTTTCGGAGCCTGTTGGCTGCCTTGCACGTGCGGGGAGGTGAGCGTTTGCTTCTGTTGTACTGACTGCTGGGACCCGCTGGTCCTCCGGTCCCTGCCCGAGCGTCCCTGTCTGCAGGGGGACGGGGACGAGGCCTTTGGGTTGCCGCCAACGCTTCCAGTTCGGTGTTCCCGTTCGAGGGAAACCGAGCTGCAGGCACGCGCCCGCACCTCTGGCTTTATTCTTCCGCAAGCCGTGGCGCGGCGGGGGTCGCGTAGCAAAAGGGCTTTTTGTGCCCAGCGTTTCTTGTCAGGGGATTGCTGATTTTTCGGTGGGGATGAGGCTGCTTTACGTGATCGACCACCCGAGCTCTCCGTGCTCTTCTACGTGACCGTGAGGAGGAGCAGCCCCAGCAAACTGCGAGCCCTTTGAAATGCCGCGCTGCTCGGCGGGAGGTCGGGCTGCTTCGATTCACTTCTGGTGCGTTTCGTGTTGTTGGTGGTCCTTAAGGGCTGCGTCGTAGCTTTTCATTTCGCTGCCTGTCACGGGCCGTGCATTATTTACGGAGCTTCTTTTTGTCTTAGCAGCTTGGAGGGAGGCAGAAATTCACCTTGCTCGCGGGCTACCGGCAGGCACGCGTGCTGCCTGCAGGCAGAAGGTAGGAACTGGCGCTGTGCTGCCAGCGTAGGTGAGCAGCAGCAGTGGTGCTGTGCGGGGGGAGAGGCTGCAGCTCACTGACGCGATGCTGCTGGCATCTCTTCCATGTTGCTCCTCTTTTTTTCCCCCCCCGTTTGGTTGGGATTTGGGTTGCGGCCTCCCCTGCGGTGCTTTCTGTCTGGTCCCGTCGCCTTGAGCCAGAAGCCAGCACTCGGTGCCTTGTCCCTTCCTGGGGATGGGGAAGGGCGAGATTTTAAATGCCCTAAGTAGGAAAAACCGCCCTGTAACGTTCCTCCCCCCGACTGCGGCTTTAAATCCCAGCCCCAGCTGAGGACGCTTGTGGCAGCACAAACGGAAGGCGGGGGGAGCGCGTTGGAGTTCTGCTCCCGTTCCTGCCCTCCGGAAACTTCTGCTGGGAGTTGAAATCTCTGCACGGCACCGATGCCTGCTGTTCTGGGGTTAGGCTAAAAATACCGAGCGGGGGGGTTTGCACGTCTGCGTCTGTGTGGTTAGCTTGGAAATGGGGGGGGATCAGGAGCCCGAGACCTGCTCCGCTCGGAGCAGGGTTACCCGTAAGGCCCTGGTGGTGTCTGATTTTTCCGGTGGCCGTTCCGTTCATGCTGGTTTTTCCCTTCCTTACCAGACAGGGTTTGATTTCCTGCGCAGTGAAGCACCTCGTGGCGAGATCTGGGAAGCGGAGGGGCGGTTCGGCACACCGCGTCTCCAGCCTGGCGCCGTGTCGCGCCGCCAGCGGGTGACCTCCGAGTCACTGCGGCGGTTTTTGTGTCACCCCCGTCCCTGGATCTGGGGCTCGAACCTGTGCGGTTTGGTGTTGCTGTAGTGCCGGTGGGAGGATTTGAGGAAGGAAACCCAGCTTGTGTGCTGCTGTCAGGTCGCTGCCGTTGAGAATTGTTCTTGTAGTCGGCCCTAGCCTGCATCGCGAGGAAGCTGATGTCAGAGCTCACTTACAGGTGGCCTTATTCTGCACCTATAAATAGGCATGAAAGTCACCGAGGTGGTGCGGGCAGCTTCTTTCCATCTGCCCCTTTTGCTTTTTATTGTGTTGTTTATGTAGGGCAAGACCCTAGGCTGGCTTTGATCTTGTTCCTCCACGTTCTTGGCAGCCTCCTGCTATAAACACGAGTCAACTTCTCATTCATGCCCCTGGATGGGACTGGCCCGTGCTCGGAGACGTTTGCTTAAACGTGAGTCCTCGACTGACCGCATTAACTGCTGGCTTGGTGGAACCTTGCTGTCTACCCCCCAGGCAGAGCTGTATTAAGCTGCCTGGGTTTTTATGCAGTCTGTTTTGAGAGAGAGAAGGGGTACGTAGCAGGAGGGGTAAGTAGCCAGCTCTTCCCAGGCTCGGCCTTTATTTTTTCTGTGGCCCTGGCTCTGTGTTAATGCCGTTCCGTGAGCCCCTCGGTGATGTGCACCTTTCTCTTGTACGGGGAGGCAGCAGTCTGCTATCCCAAACTTTCTGGGCCTCTTTTCTTGACGTGCAGGTTGCTCTGCAGTAACCGGAGCTGCCTGGGGAGAGCTTTGCGGTTAGATTTGGGCAGCCGTGGACAAAGCACCCGGGGGAGCTGTTTGGGAGCTGTTTTGCTGACTGTGCCGAGCGTTTGTGGTGCTGACCAGCCCCCCCCCCACACACACTGAACTCTCCTAAGGCATCGCAGGGGAAAACTGTCCCAGCTGCTGAGCTTTGCTCAGAGCAGATCCGAGCAGACACCTGTCTGGCCTCTGTCGGCACCGTTTGCTGCTGCAGGGGCTGATCTGTAGCTTTCACGACCAGGCTCGTCCCTCCCCAGCCAGTCTCGGAGCGGTTCTTCCTTTGTGGGACCAGCCGGTGGAAAGGGTTGGTGTGGACGCACCCGCCTGGATCTGAAGAGCCTGGGTGCTGTTCCTGGCTCTGCTTCTAGCCCTGCTTGGTGACCTTGGCCGCGCTGTTCCTCTCAGCGCTCCCATTTCTCCCCCCCTGTAACGGCAGGCCCGATATTGATCCTGTTTTCTCAAGTGCTTGGAAGGGAAAACGCTGTGCGGGGCTGGTCACAAGCACCAGGGGAAATGGAACGATAACAACGTGGACGTGCCCTTTGAAAAAGGACGCTGTTTTCACCGAGGATGCTCGCAATTAGCCAGCTCCTGAGCCGCCACTCCAGCACCTGTCTGCAGGGAGGGAGAGCAGCACTGCCGTGCCGTTCTGGCAGCTCAAGTGCTGCTCTGAGTAACCTCGCTTGCAATAAGGCAGAAGCTGAAGAGCCTTGTGAAAACAACCCCCAAACCTTGGTTTTTGAAGGGTTTTCAAGGCATCGAGATGGCCTTGGCGTTCTGGAGGCTGCTTGCTGGAAACGAGGCGTGCTGCTGACGTTTCGGGGCTCAGAGGTAGGGGTAGCTGCATGCTTGTAGCAACGCTGCTTGGAAGAGACCCGGTCCCGTGTCCCACCCAGAGCAGGACATCAGCGGGGCTGGGACCGGGAGAGCCGTGGCCATTCCTGTCCAAGCCGTGAAAGCCATTAGGGTGGAGGTGCCCCCCAGGGAAGGCTGCTGCTGGCACCCTTTGTGCGTGTTAAGCGAGGATCCAGCCCTACCAACGTGAATATGCGGCTTCCTTGCTGGTTTATCCTATTAACTGTGCTGTAAGGCTTTGGGACCCTGCACGCTGGAGATGTGTGGGTTTCCACCCCGAAGTGTGCTTTGGCCTTTTGAACAGATGCTTGTGCATGATTGTGCCTTTTTATTCTCATGGTTTTATGCTGCGTTACAATACTTTGAGGCTGGTGATGCGTAGTTCCTGGTGTGTGGAGGGGATGTACACGTTTAAGTTCCCGGAGTTGCATCTCAGCAGATTTCTTCGTCTGCTGTGCTAGCTGCAAATCGCGTTCCCTGCGGAGAAGGTGAGGTTGAATTATTGAGGAGGAATTTGTACTGCTCTCGTGTGCTAGCAAACGGGATTTCATAGCAGGCCACCATTTTCTTTCAACTCAGGCGTTGGTAAATAATGCAGGCTCCTCTGTGCTCTAGCAGTAAGGCCAATATTTCCCAATAAAAAGACCTCTCATTGCAGCGATCGAACTGCTCAGGGTTCACGTGTATGTAGCTGTTCTGTGGCAGAGGGAGCTGGCAGCTGTAGGGTGGCAGGGGATAAAAAATCGGGCGTTGAGGCTGTGGTGATTCCTCGGGTCTAATCCTGCCCCCGAGCTGGCATGTGGTGCCTGTCTGGGAACAGGTGGGGTGGCAGAACAGTCTCACAAGCTGTCCCGCGAAGGAGCTTGAGCCCTGTTGGGTCTCCTTGGCTGGAGAGCAGGTGAAATATCCTGGGATTTGTACCGAACCCCTGGGTCTGGCCGGCAGGACCTCGATGCTGGCAGCATGGTGCCCGTCCCAGCCCTGCGGTAAGGGGTGCTTGTGCGTGGCTGGCACGGGTGGCAGGGGTCGTGCCTGCATCCTGGGGCAGCTCAGGCAAGTGGCTTTTGCTCGTCTTAACCGGTAGGTGGTGGCAGAAACGCCACCGTGGGGTTTTGACTTCTTGGAAACAGGAAAACGGCTCTGAGCACAAACACGGGGCTGAGGCTGGCCGGGCAGAAGTGCCTCTCCCCTCTTCCCGCGGTCACTAAGCTCTGAGCGCCTCCGAGTCTTCCTCCGGGGGCTTCTCAGGACCGATTATGCTCGGTGGTCTTGCTGTCTTAACCCTCAGATGAGGACCTGGGACGTGCCCCCCCTTCAGGCAAAATATCTCCTAAGAGCCTTGCTGGGAGAGCCACGAGAATCACAGAAGTGACCTAGCAGGGAAAGCCTAGGGTGCCACTGCGTTTGCCTCACTCTTCTTCTATTTTGTCTTCTAGTTCCTCGTTCTATCCTGATTGCCATGCCTGGGCCTTGACACTTCTGGGAGCAGCTGTTTAAAATGGCAGAGAGAGGTGGAAATGAAGAAGTCATGCACTTAAACAGCTTCCGTAGCCACCGAGGGAAAGGTGAGTGGTGATGTGGGTGTATTTCCGAAGTTACCTCTGTACAGCTCAGCTTCAAGCCCTGGGAGTAATAGCCATTAAACCTGCAGGGGTGATGTGGAGAGGGAGCTGCTGGTGGTCTGTTCTGCCATGTGATACAGCTCTGTTTTATTGAATTTTCTGTAGGTAGCCACGAAGCCGCTCGTTTTGCACTGACACGAAATACTTGGCTCTTGTCTTTCTGGTGTTGCACTACCTTAAGGTAGATCTCTAACGGCCTGGGGACACCCAAGCCACGCAGAGGTGTTTCGGCAGGTCTCAGGGGCTCGCGATGTTCCACCTTTTTAAGAACCTCATTTGCTCCCTGACAGGGCTGTATGCACTGTCACCCTCTGAGGGCCATTCAACTCTAAACCACGCTTTATGTCCGTCTGAAGTGTAGATAAATAGGTAGACAAACGCTCCAAGTCGGTGGATGCTTTAAGCTCTTGAGTGAAGTGGTTGTGTGCTGGTTTGCTGCAGAGCTACAGAAGCAGAAACCAAAATGTTGTGTTAAATCCTAGGGAAAGTGTGATGGCATGCTGCTCATGTAGTACAGAAACCCTCTGCTTCTGGCTGGCACGTCTCTCCTGAGTTCCAGCAGCTTTGCTCAGTAGCATCTTTATTTCCCTCTTGACAAACCTCGAGGGTTGTCATCCAGTAGCAGGATATCATCGGCACTCACAGCCAGGCCCTATCTCAGGCTTGCATAAGGTGCTCCCGCAAAGTCGCTCTCGTTCAGAAGACACCAAATCGCACCTGGAGCCTTATCCGTCCTCTAGAACATACTGCACAGCAATAAAAGAAAGCGTGTGGTACCTGAGGTGCGGGATTTCGCTCCAAAAATGAGGAAGTAGACTCCAGGAGTTACTCAGAATCATTTTTGCAGCAGCTTGACTCGTGCTCACGTTTGGGATAGAAGATTCTCTGTGCAGGGCCGCTTCATGCACATGCTGTGGTCTCTGGAGCTGTAGCTTGTGCAAGGTTTTGGCTCAGAGGGCTGCGGGACGTAGGAGTGGCTGTGGCGGTACGTCGCAGAGGGACCAGGGACCTTTGCGCGCTTCTTCCCTGTCGCTGCAATGGAAATGGGAAGATGGCTTTTTCACGTGTTCCAGCGCTCGTGCTCTGTCGCTGGCCAGCAGCTAACTGTGCTTTCTTTACTGCAGACTGGATAAACCGCAGGGATGACGGGCTTATCATGATATCGGATTCCTCGGATGAAGAATTACCGTTGTTGTTGGAAACGCCAGCAGAACAGCAGCACGAGGAAGATGATGATGATGTGGTTATCTTGGCAGAGGTAATTTTTCATTCTTGTACGTCTTGCTGCCTTATTCCTGGCCTTTATAACCACCTCCTGTGCAAATACCTGATGTGTTCCTTTGAGAGCCCTGCCTAGTTGCAGCAATTTACTTAAGAAGTCTTAAATGAGCGTCGACATGATGGCATTTTGCTGGGTTTGTGTGTTTAATCGTATTTTGGGCACGGGCAGGGAGAGCTAGATTGTTAGCTGTATCGTAAAGTTATTCTTAACTTTATGGAAGCTATTCTTTATCTATCTTAATCCAGAAAGGTGGAGTGCTTTGCAAAAAGGACTTGTTGAATGCAGGTGTTCAAAACCTGCCTTGTTTAGCCTCGTGTGCTTTATATTCATCTCTGCTATTTAGAATAATTCGTTTGGAAGGGACCTTCTAAGATAATCTAACCCCTTCAGGGCTAACCAAAAGTCAAAGCGCTTTATCGAGGACGTTATCCAAATGCCTCGTGAATACTGGAGGCATGGGACATCAAGCAGCTCTCCAGGAGCCCTGTTCTGGTATTCAGAACGCTGTTGCAGGCCCCTAAATTTTTGTAGTCTTACAAAGCCAGCCTACCTGGTAAATCTATTTCCGCTGGTGTGGGCAGTCACACAGAGGAGGGCCAAAGGCATTAGCTCAACCTTATTACTTTGTCTAATTTCATACTTAAGCCATGTTAAGAATATTCTACTTGCTCTTAAAGTAACCGGAGCTATTGAGAAAATGGGTTGTGCAGATGACTTTTCTGTTTCTTACTTGAAAGCGGTATCGGAGAGTATTCACACTTGACTTGTATTTTCACTAGTCTTAGCTTGCCAGAGGCAGGAGCGAGGCCAGAGCTTCACATTTTGAGCTTTGGTTCTGGCTTCTGGTGAAAATGAACGAATTTGCTGAGATGCTGGTATGCCCTCAGTTAGCTCCTGATTTCCAGACTCTCTCACTTGGGAGTGTAATGGAGATCGAGGTGAGCTCTGGGAATTATTCCAGCGTGAACGTCCCGTGCATCCCCAGCTCTGCCAAATGTTCTCTCATCACAAATGTACTCTGGGCACTTGGGGACAGACTAAGGGATGGTGTTACAAAGGTATCTGGGTTGCAGTTTGATGCCTTGTGTTCCTTGCTAAAATGGATTTCTCATCTCCTTCCCATCAGAAATCTGATTAGGTGCAAAAGACCATCTGGAGGAAGGACTGTGAGGAGTAGAAAACTCCTACTTATTCTTGTCTGTCTTCTTTTTAGACCCCAAAGCATCAGCAGCTTGTGCGTCCCAATGTCATCAGACCTGCTGCTCAATGGCAGGGTGCAAACACCGTGGGAGAAGGAGGATCCCAAAGCGCTGTAGGGCCCTTGAGGGGCGCGTATCTGCAGGATGAGATGTCGGCTCTGCTCTGCCAGAAGGACCGCTACGATTACGTGGTGGAGAGCAGCGCTGGGCCAAGCAGGGATGAGAATGTGAACTTTGCCTTGCAGCAGCCCGGGCCGTCTGAACAGAACGGCCCCAGGTTTGAACTTACGAGTAACCTGGAGCCTGGCCCAAGTTTGCTTCCGGCAGTGAAGATGAGTTCGCAGGTTGTCGTTGACAAGGAAATCGTTAGCCTGGAGAAAGCGGACTTGCCACCGCAACAGGAGGAAAAGGTGGAAGCCCGGGGCTGGCAAGGAGAGGACTTGAGGCCAGAGCTCTCGCAAAACGTTGAAGGAACAGTTGCTGCACCCAGTATGGAGCAGGAGCTCCAGGAGAACAGCCGGCCGGATCGCTTCCAGCCCTCAGAAGGGGAGCCACCTGCCGTCGTAACTGGCTGTGCTCCTCCGCAAGGGCAGCCTGAAGCAGACTCAGGATCTTCGAGGGCGTATGGCGAGGAGGCTCCTGGGCCTGCTTTCCCCAGACCTGAGCCGCAGCAGGATGGGATTCCCGGTCCCACTTCGCCCCAGCCAGCACACCCCCCGGAAGAAACGAGGGGGCAGCAGGCAGCAATAGACAACGAGCAGCCAGGCCCAGCCTTCCCGGCACAGGGCTCGCACGAACTCGGTTCTAGCGATGTGCCAGAACAGGGGGCTGCTGGGCAGGACCAAGACCTCACCGCGCTGCTCGTCAGAGAGACAGTAAGTGTTCCCAGGGCTTGTCTGCCTTCAATGTGTTATTTTCAGATGAATTTTTCAGACAGATGCATCTTACTGTATCTGAACCAATCCTCTCTTCCCCCTGCCGCGTTCTCCCTCCCTGTCCCATATCTGATTCTATTTGGAAAAAATAGGTTGAGAAAATACCGTTGTTACTCTCCAAGTAGCACTTCAACCAAGTTAACTTCTTTCAGAGTAAAACCTTGTTGGTCACTGACTTGTCCACCTGTTAAAGCAAGCACTTACCCCTACGTTGTCAGGGTTGTTTGACCAGCTCTGTCTTGCAGAACAAAACACTACATGGTACGACCAATTCCAACACCTGTATGAAAACCCAGGGAGGGAGAGCAGTGAAGGGTGCTCTTGGCAGTGTGGCTAATGGTGGTAGCGTTTTCCCAGAAATGCAAGTAAAAGTCTCTTGCCTTCTCTGATCTCATCGCTAGTGTGTCTGGGTGCTTTGAGTGGGTGTATGCAGCGTGGCTTTTTCCCCCCTCTTGCTCTGGAATGTTGTATTTCAGCCCACAACCTGGAAGTCCTTAATCTTCCATCTAAAGGTAAATATTGGTTTTGCTTGTGGTGTAGATCCTGTGCGCCTCTCCTCTTTCCACCCTGAATCACTTGTTAGGCCACCTGCTCGTGACTACTCGTATCACTGCCCCTATTTTTCTTGTTGGTGTTCATCCTGTGGAGCAAGGAAAGCCAGCGACTTGCAGTATCCAGGCCGGATGGGTAGAAAGTGTCTCTTAAAACCCATTTGAGCCCCTGTCTCGGGAGCACGTTAGATAATTACCTGTATCTTTCTGTCTTTGGTGCTGTTGCTGGGTTGTACAACACCGCTCCTCTAACGCCTGTATAACCTTCATCTATTCCTACTGCAGGAAGCAAGGTTCCCAGATGTGAAGAAGGAATATATCGAAGAGTTGATCAACGTCAAGAACTGCTATGACTTAAATGTGTGAGTACAAAGCTAAGAACCAGAGTGTACCATGAAACAGGCTGGCTGCGGTCACGCTTCCGTTTTCCTTCCTGCTTATAGCGCTGTTGGGCGTACCCAGGCTGGGAGTCAGCACTATGCCGGCAGTGCCAAAGAGCCTGGATGGTTTGTTTTTTTTTTGTTTTCCTCCTGTTGTAATAGAAATTCTCTTTCTGACATCGTGGTGTAGCTTCTCTGCCTTTAAGATAACTTGCAAATTCTCCGTTAGTAGTTATTTGATTATTTAAAACTCTTACATATCGTTTCCTCTCAAGTGGTGCTAGGCTTGTTAAAGACTAACGTCAAGGGTAGGCCTTGAGGTGGCTTCTGTAAAACGTAATTCAAGGTGAATTGGTGAATTTTGAATTGCGGAAAACAATTTCCCACCTCTTCCTGCCCATTTCGGGGTGAAACTGACACTGTTTTGGACTTGCTCATTCGATGTCATGACGCTGATTTTTATCCCCTTTACCTGACTGAATGGCAGTGGTGCTGTTTGAGGTCCTCTCAAATCACCTTCTGCAGATAAAACAAACGCCGTTAAGGGCTAGCAGGATTGGCTATAGATGTCTTCTGATGGACACAGTTGGTCAAGTTGAGCAGAAATCTGAGCCAAGAAGGGAAGTAAAAGCAATGGGAAATCATCCTGGGTACTGTTGCTTTCCCAGTTGTACTAGCAGCTCACGGATTCCGTAGTGTCAAGAACCACATTTGCTATCTTTGGGCGTTCACTTTAGAATCAGAAGAATAAAAAAGTCATTAACCTTTGTTGATAAGTTGCATCATCACCCTCCCCTTTTGGGTAAAGCTTGCGCAGCTGAAGAGTGGAAGATGGTGTGTGTTGGCACCAGCCAGCACTGAGGGGAGAGTGGCTTGACGTAAATTACATCTGACTTGGGTCTGACGCTGGGTGGCCCCCCTCTCTCTTTCTCTCTGCAGCTGTCACCATCTCAAACACGTTGGAACTAGTTCTTATGGGATACAAGAATGAGGAATAGGTGTTGCTTGCCAGAGGTTTCATTTTATCTCGTATGAATCCCGTGCCCCCCCAGTTAACTAAGGCACTAATTAAGCAGTATTCAAGCCTGTGAGGCTTGCGGTTACTTATTGGAGCATAAATAAGGTAACTGGCAAGGAACTAAGCCTAATAAATAAAATAATAGGTGGGATCACCCTTAGATTTCCTATTCTACTACCTCTGCCTGTGTCGTGAAGTTGTGCCTTCAGGGCTTATTGGTTGGAAAATGATCTAGTTAGAACCGTCCTCATCTCCCCAAAGTGCTTTCCCTGCAGCAGTGACGTGTTCAGCGTGAGAGGAGCTTTCAGGTGCCTGCCCTGCGTACCTGTGCCTCTGAGCAGTTGGTTATGTTGGAAATGAGGATGGTCAGTAGGGCAGCAGCCCGTTCCTCGGGGTGATCGGGCCGTTGCAGCTGTGTCTAGCAGCAGCACCCTCACACGGACTGTGTGAAAGCCTCGTTGTTGTGTCCTGCAGGGACTTAGTGAAGCCCGGTAGAAGTAAATCCCAGTAGCAGCTTCTAAAAGTCTTAATGCGTTCCTTCCCTTTCTGCTCCCGAAATCTCTTCTCTCCTATTGTGTGCCACAGAGGCAGGGAGATGAAAAGGTGCTTACAGGCTTCCCCGTAGGCCGTCTACAGTGCCTGCTCAGCGGTGCGTTACGGACTTACTGGATGATAAAGATTTCTCCTCCATATTTTTATTCCTTTAACCAAACTACCTTGTGAATTGTCACTGCAGCTTTTGTATTAGCGCAGACGGGTCAGAGCACTGGGCAGGCAGGCTGCCGGGGTCGCTTTGATCTCCACGGTGTGTCAAGCTGAATCAGGCTTGAAATATAATAACTGAGGGTGGCTGGGTTCGGGCAGGGATGAGGCTTTTAACTGCCTCTGTGTCCTGTGGTGCGGATATTAATGAACAGTGCCACAAGTGTGCGTGCGTTGCGTGCTGGGACCCACTTAACTAATTGTCAGACACCGAAGGTTAACGTCTCCAAAAATCCCCGGCATTGAGGTGGCGGCGTGCAGAACGGTTCAGATGTGCTCTGGCTGTGCCACGGCTGAAACCCTCGCGTTTGAGCCGCGGTGCTCGGAGCTCCTTGAAGTGGCCGTTTTGTCGGGTTAGAACAGCTGGTCCTGACCGAAGGGGGAGCCATTAAATGCTCGGCGCCAGAGATATTTTGTTGTTTTCCAAAATGATAGTCTTAAAACTTTCAACCCATGCGAAAGATAAGATGTGAGAGCCCCTCTTAGCAGGGTATCGCCTATTCAGCTTTTGTGTGCAGAAGCATTCACGCTCGGTCAAAAGCTTCTGGCTCAGGATGGCAATACCTGATTAAACAAAAAGAAATGCCTCTGCTTTGAATGTGAAAGCAGGGCTAAAGTAATCACGCCTTGATAGCGGGTTAATGCTGCAAGCCAGTTCAGATTTCTTAATTAGGGACTGATTTCTGACATCAGGAATGTAAATTAGCAGCAATTATGTCTTTGCTGCAACCTAGCACCTTCTCACTGAAAAAGTTTCACAAATGTTAATTGCTCCTCAAGCTTCTTTCAGGAGGACGTTATTCTATAGCTGGGGAAACTGAGGAACAGCTTCTGTTACACGACCCCGTCGAGCACAGCTGGTCGGTGACAGCTGAGAATAAGCCGTGAAAGGCGGGTTCAGATCGCCTACAGCAAGCTTCCCCTTCAAAAGGGCCTCAGAGGTATTTGTGGGGTGCTCTGAAACTACTTGCTGCAGTCTTCTCGAAGCTGAAACGCTCAGCTGAGCTACATTTACCTGACAAAGTTAGGACTGTTTGCAATAGGACCTCAGGCGTGCTGCATTTAGCCTAGCATGTAATTTTCCAAGTGTTTTTAGTGATTTTTTTTCCTAATGCTTTTCCCCCTAGAACAGTTTTCAGCAGGACTTGGACAATGGCAGCATGATTTCAAGCTTTATTACAATGAAACCCATGTGCAGAGTACACATCTTAAGTAAACAGCGTTAAACATGTTTCTGCTTCTGCTGCAGTGTGAAAGTTGATAAAGACTGGAGGCTCGGATTCAAGTTTGAAGCAGTAATCTTCTGACCAGGAAGGCATCAACCTGTCACGGTTTTGATAGGGGTTTGTGTGCTTGTCTTCCCGGAGCTGGTTTTGTGTTAGCCACAGTAGATGTCGGCTGTTACGATTAATGCTGCTCTGCTGTGATTGTTCCCGCTTGCGTAGTCCCCACAACGGTAATTCCAGTAGCAGAATGTTAGCACACCTTGGTGCTTAGTTGTGAAAGGTGAGAGGTGGTCTGAGGAAGTATCACCTTACGTGGTTTTAGCCGTGGATGTGAGTGGGAAGGAAGCTCGGTTGTTCCCTCCTGGCATGGAGAGATTTGGGTTGGTTAGTGGCTCACCCGTACAAGCTCCTCTTATGTAAACGTAATTGTTGAAAGAAGTCTGTTTGCTTTTCCTTCTGCAGTCACACAGCTCGTCATTCTAAATTCTCAGTCATTTATTTTCCATTCGCTCTAGTCTGAGACCTCTCTTGGTTCCTGCAGGGCAAGCTGTGACTTGCCTGCCCAGCCTTTTAATTAGAGGATGCTAAAAGTTTGACAAGTGAGGAATGAGCCTGAGCTCCCAGAAGCTGAAGTAACTGTATTTATCTTTTCAGACTTTGTAACTTTCTTCTGGAAAATCCAGATTACCCAAAGAAGGAAGGCAGAGTGGTTTTAAATCCCAGCAGCAGCCTGCTTGCAAGCCAAGACGAGACAAAGGCAAGTGACCTGATCTACAGCATGCTTCCCATCAAATCTGTCCAATTTGAAGTCATCGTGGGATGTACAGGTCTATTAGTGCGGACTTGCAGAGTGCCTGACGGAGCCATGCTTTGTTAGGAGGCCTCTAGGTGCAATTAAGATAGTGTTAAATAACAATAGGTAGTTGCTTGCAAAATCCCGCAGAGGTGTTGGTGTTGTGTGGCTGCCTCTTGTCTGCTCCTCTGCCTTCAGTGAGACCCCCTGGCTTTCCTGCCCATCAGCCACCTGCTGTCTGCAGTGTTCCTTTTGGTGACTGCTGTAAGAATTCCTTGGTCATTCTGTCGCATGAAGTAGATTTGGCCCTCAGGTCTACCTTGCGTGACATTTAGGCATTGATTTTTAATCTCTTAACTGTGGCGCTCCATACAGTTACTTGATTTTATTAATTTATTTTAAAGCCCCTTCACCTTTATTTTTTTCTCACTTGAACTGCTTTGAGTATGTAGAGATGGCTGTGTGTGGACTACCTTCTCTTTTGCATTTTCTTCTTAGGTTCCTAAAGTGGACTACTTCGACTTCTCCAAGCTTGCCCCGCTTGATCAGCGGTGCTTTATTCAGGCAGCTGACCTCCTTATGGCAGACTTCAAAATGTTGAGCAGCCAAGACATTAAGTGGGCACTACACGAACTCAAGGGACACTATGCAATCACACGAAAGGTTCTCCTCTTCAAGTCTCTTTTCTTTCCCGGGGTTACCTCCCATATCTGTGGAGAGCAGTGTGAAGTCACTGTGCCATCTGCTTGTGTGTGTGTAGTTGCATTTTGTCCTTATGATTTCCTTTTCCTTTCAAGAAGTGTTTGTTGATTTAGTAGAGACTTGTGAAATTCGTTGGCCAGACAGAATGCTGCGGGAGGTTTTTATTTTTCTGTAACAGGAGAATTGAGGAAGCACTAGCTGCTTGATGATAGGTGATGCGTTGAACTCAGAAGTGTTCCTGTACTTTGCTGAAGTGGGGTTATAATTGCCAATGAAGCCAAGACATTTAACTAAGTCTTAAAACATTTAACTGCTGCCATTAGTTTTTAACTGACTGCATGTAATTAAAGAGAAACCCAAGTCTCACTGTCCTGTTTAATTATGATGTGTGAAATGAATCATATATTGCTCATAAAAGTTTCACTGTAATGGAGCTGCAAAGGAACTTGTTCTTAAGCATCAACAAACTAAATATGAATGTGGCTTCAAGCTTTTGACTTGGAGCTACTCTTCTGATATGCTTCTCTTGCTCGAGCTTCTCCCTCCACTGTTCTGGGGCTTAACTAACCCAAAAACACCGTTCCTCTTTGTTTGATTGATAGAATTGAACTAAATCAGATTCTAGCTCTAGACCTTCCAAAAAGAAGCTTCATTTAAAATTTAAAAAAATGGAAAAATACCAGCTCTGTTGCGTCAGAGTGGACACCAGCTGCATTAGAGTTAATAGCTGAGGTGTTGTGAAGCATCATTCAGCTCTGCGTGGTGACAGTCTCGTTTTTATGGAGTGATTGGTGGACAAAGGGAAGAGGTATTCGTGCCTCTATGGGGTGCTTGGCTTTCCTGTTTTAGATCAGACCTGTGTGTGTTTGTGCAGTGTGACGATGTGAAGTATGTGCTTCTGCTTTCTTCCAAAGAACAGAAGGGGTTTAAGTCTGCATGTTTTTGTTTTTTTTTTTCTTAAGGCCTTTTCAGATGCCATCAAAAAATGGCAGGAGCTGTCTCCGGAAACCAGTGGGAAACGAAAAAGAAGAAAAGAAATGAATCAGTATTCATACATAGATTTCAAATTTGAGCAAGGTAAATAACAAGCAGTGTGTATTGGGCTCTGCGTGGTACACGAGAAAGTACTGCCCTTGAAAAGGGATATGGTCCCAGAACAGCTATGTTTCTGTCACTGTCTGGTATCCAGTTTTGGAGACGTGCTTCATTAGTACCTCTGCTTGGTACAGTTCTGTCTGAGATCTTGAAGTTATGCAGCTGGTGGTGTGCAGAGGAGGAAGGATTTAAGCTTTTTTCTTGCTGCTTCATCCTGTTTCATACGGTGCCTGTAACTGTGCTTTAGGTGATGTGAAAATTGAGAAGCGGATGTTCTTCCTGGAGAATAAGAGACGACACTGGAGAACCTATGACAAGCTCTCGCTTCTTCCACCAGTGCTGCTGGAGCAGGAATTCTACGAGCAAAAAGTTAAAGAGATGGCAGAGGTGAGTGGGAGGAGCTGCTTTGGTTTTGTGGTGCAAACAACTTCAACTACTGCGGAGATCTTGGCCCTAAACGTGGAAATTTGCCTCTTACAGAAACTCAAATGCTGAACGAAGTTTTGAATAACTTACTGCCTTTGCCCCTCTACTGCCTGTTAACCTTTACGACTTTTTCCAGGGGACTTATTTTTGAAAGAAAAAAGGCAAGCACGCAGTTTCAGATGTACTTATATTAAAGCTGCCAATATTGCTGTTGAAAACCTTCCATGTGTCTGCTGATGGTAATTTATAGCCCCTGATAAAACACCTTACTGGACTTTTTTTTTAACTATGTAGTAATGAAGGCTATATTAATGATTTCTTTCCTCTAACTGTTAGCAGGCTCCTCTGCTGCTTTAGGGCTTGTAATTGCAGCACGTGTTGGTGGCTAATAATGACCAGGCCCAGGGCAGTCTGTCCACTCACTCTGCCTTGCCGAAGCTGGCAGTCTGGTCTCTCCAGAACAACTTGTCCCTTGCTGAGGACTGCGTGTTTCAAAGCAGAGCCCAGCAACACCTGCTGCCGTGTTGTCTTCCCTTCATAGACCGAGGGATGACTAAATTCACTCCTCTGCACCTACAGGCCTTTTCTAAAGTAGCTTCTAAAGAAGATCAGCATCTCCTAAGCAGTTGGATAGTGTCCCTTTGTAAAAACAACCATGATGTTCCTTGGGGCTTTCTCTGGAGATGCTCATTGAGTAAGCGCTTTTCTGCCCGTAGGAACCTGAAAAAGCGGCCCTCAAAATGTAGAATTTGGTTCTTTGTTCTTCAGCCTTGGCTTCTCCCATCTGCTTTAGCTGAATCATAAATAGATTGAAGGATGGGGCTGAGTGATGTGAGCAGACAGCGCGCCCTTTGTGGTGGGTTGTAAGTTTGTAAGTCTTGAGGTAATGTAAAAGGGTGCAGAGGCTGGAGAACTGCTTTATCCGTTCTGTAAATACATGTGCACGTCTCTTTTGCAGCATGCAGACTTCCTCCTTGCTCTGCAGATGAATGAGGAGCAGTATCAGAAGGTCAGTATCTATAACATCGTCCCTTGAGTTCAGCTTCTGCATAGATGCTGTTTTGCACTTCAGACTGTCCTGCCTTCTGGAAGGGAGCTTTTCTGAAGGGCTGCATTTGCGCTATGCCGCTTTTGCTGAGCGGGCAAAACCTGCATAGCGTGTGTTAGCTGGCTTTTAGAAAAGGTAGACAAGAGCTGAGTGCAGCAAGACGGTATTGATGCACGTAATGATCTGTAGGAATTCAGTCAGCTTGTATCTTTACTGGCCACAACAAACATTGCAATAGAATAGCACCAGGTTTGCTCTTGCTACCACCGTTACGGCTGTTTAAAACAGGTTTGCTGTTCCTGGAGCTCTGCCAGTGGAAAAGGCCTTTCTCATTTGCAGAAAGGACTCTTCAAAAAATAAAAAATAAAAAAAAACAAGTCTTCCCTTTAAATGAAGAGAAAATGTAAAGATCAGCTCAGCAGCTGTGGATTACTTTTTTCTTTCTTGCTGCCTGTTTCTCTTCAAACCTGGGAGAAGACGTTGGACCTTTGAAGAAGTGGGCATGCTTATTCTTAACGGTGGCAAGCTTCTCCACCCCTGCAGTGAAGAGGCCAAGACAGGGTCTCTGCAGGCAGCGGGGTAAATATTCCTTTAGAGGGCAACAGATTTGAAGCTTGGTTTTCCCCATGTGAATGGCGTGTGATCTGCAGCTTCCCCAACCCAAGATGCTTCTATGCCTGCGAGCTAAGAATTACCTAAACACCGCGCTCTCTAGCGTTTTGGAATCTGTTAAGCAGGATGTGTAGATATTAAGTTACTTAAAGCTGAGTTTCTGGTTTTGCTTTCTGGGTTTTGACCACTGAGTAGGATATCTGCTGGAATGATGTACATCTGTGGCTCTTTTTTAAATAATGCTGGCACCGTTTACGGCTCGCTGTCGTACGTGCCCGCATCGCTGCATTTTATTTGCAGCGGAGTGTGTTGGTATGTTGCTCTCGGTATTGATTTGTGTTTGTTTATCTTTTTGCTGTAGCTAACACCTCTGTTTATGGCTGCAGGATGGTCAGATGATAGAGTGCCGCTGCTGTTACGGAGAGTTTGCGTTTGAAGAGCTCACGCAGTGTGCAGATGGTCACTTGTTCTGCAAGGAGTGCCTAATTAAATATGCTCAGGAGGCAGTCTTTGGCTCTGGGAAGGTAAGAATTTCCCAATTGGATGAGGGGAAAATGGATGAATTGCTGTTGGGAGATCGCATTGCTGTGTGCATAGTTTTGTTGCTTAAACCAGATGTAACTGCACTTCCCAAGAAGTATTTGAATGGAATGGCCTTGAAATCCAAATCCACCAAGTCAGTCTCACCATCGAGTGAACAGCCGACGACTTCACAATGGATTTTTTTGTTGACTAGGTTTTTGGTTTTGCTGACCTCAGTCTTCTCTGCTCCACACTTAGCAATTTTTAATGGATTATTAGGAAAAACCTTTTACAGTGTTCATAACAACTTACACTCATCTGGTTTTGATTTAATGCTTAATAAACCAGTGATAAGTCTGCGCAGAGATCGTGTTCTCATCTCTGACTCAGCCAGTCTCTTCATGGCTAAAAAATGTTTGTCCTTCATAACTTCCTTGCGATCCCAGCTTAGTCTGGGGGCTGGTTCCTCAGTGGTACTACTAGTTAGTAGTGGTACTGCTAACCCCAACCTCATTTAGAGGTGCCGCTGTTCCTAGGACACAGTTACTGGAGGCGGTCCAAAGGGTAAGGGAGCAGCAGTTAGCAGTGTCCTGGTACTTAGCTGAGCTACAAATGAATTATTGACTGCTCTGAGGTGTGCATGCTCCTTTGCCTCGGATATGATAACCAGTCTGTGGGATACTTTCATACTCTGGGATCTATATTTCATGTGAAGATAAACCAGACAGCTTTTCTATGGCTGTATTGACAGGAATGTAACGTGCTGTTCACGGAGTGCTGGTTCTCAGTGGAGGCCGCACAGAAATAACAGGCTGCTGTGGGGTCACAGTGGGTTTGGAGCGTGTGGATTGTGATCCCAGCTATCAACAAGCATCTTCATGTCCAGTGCTCGTTAATTAGCCACATTCTTACCGTAGTAAGCCCGTTTTCTGGCCGTCATCTCCTGATTTATGCTCTATTATCTCTAAGCAAGGCTCTGCTCTGGTTTACCTGTAAGTGTTCTAGGTACTAACTCCTGTTCTGTCGCTACCATTGTACTGAAACTGAGCTCTCTTCCAACCACAGTCAGAGCTCAGCTGCATGGAGGGCAGTTGCACGTGTTCATTCCCCACCAGTGAGCTGGAGAAGGTGCTTCCGGAGAACATCCTCTGCAAATACTACGAGAGGAAAGCGGAGGAGGAGGTGGCTGCTGCCTGTGCAGATGAGCTTGTCAGGTAAGTGCCCGGTGCAAGACGCGGGCTGTGCTTACTGTTATACAAAACTGTTCCCCCAGACCCTAAACATGCACCAGGTGTGGGGTAGGTAGCTTTTAAAGAGCTGCCTTATCGTTTCAGGCTTCAGACTGTTTTTATTCAGGTTAGTCTGCCTTTGACTAGGAGCAGATTAAAATTCAATAGAGCCGTCTCCCCCAAGACTTGCTTACTAGCTCTGTGCTGATCCTCTAAATTACACGGCCTAAAGTAGTGCTGAGCATATAATATTTTGATTGCAAACAGGGAAGTGATCGAAGAAAAATGAGCAAAAAGACGGCAGTCAGCACATCCTGGCGGCAGACGTTTGGTTGGCATCTTTCTTAACCACATAGCTGTTTGACTAAACCCCCTTTCAGCAGAGATTTGCTTGGCATTATGCATTAATAGCCCCTTCTTTTGGGCTGCAGGTGTCCGTTCTGTAACTTCCCAGCTCTACTGGACAGCGATGTGAAGCGGTTCAGCTGCCCTAATCCCCGCTGCAGAAAGGTAACGGGGTGGCGCTTGCCCCTTGGTCTCTTCTAGAGTGTTAGGCAGCAGGGCTGGAACACAGCTCGTGCTTCCTTAGCACCAGGTGAATGAGGATCTAAAGCGACTGCATGGGGCAGTGATACGGGTATTTTGCTGGATCTGTTGATGTTCTGTAAAACCGTGTAGCTGGTGACTCGTATTTCAGGGCGCTGTTGATACAGCCAACAGTATCCCTTTCACGTGGCAGACTTGGAAGATGCTGTCTAAAAAAGCTTCTAAAAAAGCCGTAGGGAGCTGTCATGCATATACAGAACTCTTTAGGTGAACGGGGATTGAGCATAAAGTCCAATTGTAATCCTTTGTGTAATGAAATAATGAAAATTATTTCTGGTGAAAGACCTGAAACAACCCTGTGTACTGGCCTTAGCATCTTACATTTTTGTTTTATGCCATCATTTGAATACAGTTTTGGTTGGAGGGGACAAAAACTTACTTGAATGAGTCCATTCAAAGGGCAGAAAAAACTTGTGCTTCTATCAAAGGTTGCTGTTAGCCTTAACGGAACAATCACCAGGTCGAGCGGGGTACAGAGTGGGGAAAACTTGCTGCTGCTACTTCTGCACATTCTGTTCTGGGGGAAAATGTAGAAATGTGTTTTCTCAGTTTCCTCAATATATGCAGAACCGTGCTCACATCTGGTGCCAGCGAGCTGAGGCCAACACAGCATCAGCATTAAGCGCTGGAGCTACGAGGCATCTTGTGTAACTGTAGCCACGGCGATGAATTCTCATGCAGTATTGAGAGAGCTTCCCTTCCACCAGCAGGGATCTCTGCTAATCACGGGCATTCCTCTCGGCTGCATTAACAGCATGCTTGTAGCTGCTGTAGCTTTGGGGTCTCAGAAGCGATTCCATTTGCCTTGTAACAGGCAGCCCAATTCTTTTTTTTCTGCAGAAAGTGAAGTTGCCAGCAGTGCACTTTGCATTCGTTAGTGAAAATTTAGCATATTATAGACACGCAATTCCATTTCAGATCTCTGATACCCAGATATGTTTCGCTAACATCCCTCTCCAGCATTTGGGAAAGAAATCCAGTTCTAGGCATCCAGACCCCAGGAGCAAGGAGACCTGCGGGTCACTAGGTGGCACTGTTGATTCGTGTGTTAAATAATAGTTTTTTCTTAATCTGTTTGTGCAAAACCCAAGCTGTTTTCGAAATGTACGTGTGTCAGCACCACCGAACAAAACTCAGGCTCAAAAAAAAACATTCCTGTTTCAGTATGCAAAAAGAATTGAAGTCCTTTTCCTAAAATGTGTAACGTGGTGCGGTAACTGATAAGAGAGGTCAGTGCTGATGTGTTCCTTTCCTTCTGGTTTGCTGTTTCATTTCCTTCCTAGCGTGCTGTCTGTTCCCCCTTCCCTGGGGTTGCAGCATTCCAGTGGGCTGGATTTCGGGTTTCCTGGACAGCTTGTGTTGATTCATTAGCTGAAAATCTGCTGAGTAGTGCAGTGCTCTTCTTAGAAGTCTGAACAAGGCGAGGATGAAGAACCGGGACAGCAGGATGTGGTGGTGTCTCACAGCAGCAACTGCCGTGCTTCTTATTCCCTGCTATCTTGTCTCTTCCCAGAATGAAGGATTTCAGTTAATGCTCTTGCTTTCAGGAAACTCTTGCCCTGAGGGAGGAAAGGACTGGATTAGCCTTCCCTCTATGGGAGACTACAGAGGTTGGAGAGGATGCGTTGGCTTTGCTAGCAGTGCCTCTGGCAGGCTGTGGTGGTGATGACTGATCCTGGAAGGAGTCCCTCGCTGGTTGGGAGGACTGTGCTTGCACAGCTGAACCTAAAGCGAGGGGAAGTATAGAAAGTGAAAGGTCAAAATGTGCCTGTCTCGAAACCTCGAGGCTCCTAAAGGGTGGAGAGAGGAGGACCAGATGGGGGTCCTGCGTTTCTGTGCTCCATCACCTGGCTCCTTTGTCTTGCTTAGAGGGTTCGTGTTCATACTCTGACTTTCCTTCAAATCTTGCAGAGAGGTTGATTCATACTTGGGTCTGATATGGACGTACGGTAAAATAAGTGATGGAAATCAGTTGGAAGCCTTCATTTTGGCTGTGGCTGTGTGTTGGGCTCAATAGATCATCTCTAGGCGTACCCAGGATGCCACCTATGCATCTCACCTGCGGTCCGCTGTAGTTCCAGTCCTTTGCACCTTGCAGGGACCAGAGCGTGACAAGTCATAACCCCAGCGATGGGCAGAGCTCTGGTGGCTGCCTGTGACCGACCGAACGCACCAAGAGCGTGCAGATGAGCCTGCACCATCTGCCGGGGCTCCAGCTGCGTTGCGTGGAGTTGGGCTCCTAGCGAGGTGACCAGGGCTTGAATCTTAACATCACCAACTGCAGGGTGGAGCAAGAGCTTAACTAGCCAAGGAGGAGCATTGCCCAGCTACCCCCTGAACACGTTCCCCTGGGTATTTGCAGTCGGAGCTGGTGTGGGAGGGAGTCAGCTTTCGCTCAGCAGGCTGCCCCGAGACCTGTTGGAGCTTCGAGGCTTTGCTTTACAGCCAGCTGCTCGCAGCGTGTCCCCGGGAAGCCTGCAGGCACACGGGCGGGTTTGCTGCCCGGCTCGGTCAGCCTCCCTCTTGCCCCGTGCGAGGTGAATTTCTCATCCCTACTGGGGTGTTCCTCCTCCCTGCGTCCCAACATAGCGATTCTGGGAGGCCTATGGAAGCCACATGTTGCTCCGTGACTCCTTAAGCCCTAGGAAGCGAGCGTGCGCTCTGTTCGTGCAGAGGGAAGCACTGCTGCCCACCAGCAAAGGAAGTCCTTTCTTTCTGCTCTGCCTCCCTCCTCCCAACATCCCGGATTGCTCGGGAAGCCTTTTGTTCCCAGGCTGCTCGCTGCTATCCCAGGCGCAGCGATGCGGCTTGGGGGGGGGGGGGACGACAGCCTCCCCTCTTTGCAGTCTCAGCACAAAGCACTGCAGGGCTTTCAGCCAGCCAGGAGATGGGGAGGTGAAAGCTGCTGTTGCCATGGAAATCATGCATGCATGGAGCAGCGCTGTCCCTCCGGGCGAGGAGAGCTCCAGACCCACACCGGTCAGCTCATCCCCAGGCTGGAACCCGCAGCCACATTGCAGGGACTTGCATTTTCAGCTCTTTTCCTTAAAACTCCTTAGCATGCCTTAGGATTTCCGACCCTTTGAGTTGTCTGCCTCAGTGCTGGCTGGCTGCAGAGCGGTTCCGTGCGGCTGCGTGGTGCTAAATCGCATCGCCCTCGGACCGGGCAGCTGCCACCCCTGTGCTCAGGGCTCCTCGGTGCATCTGCTAAAGAGGCTGCGTTTAGGGAATGAGTTTGCCTGCTGGGTGTCTGAACTGCTGTGCTGGAAAAAAGGAGCAGGTGGATGAAGTCTCCGTGCCTTGCCTCTTTGTCTTCTGGATGGGCTCTGGCCACAGCAGTCCTCGTGCGTGCTTCTCATTTGCAGGACTAAGGCACGGTGTTCGAGGGGACTTGTTCTGAAGCCGCCGCTATTCTGCAGGATTGATTTCAAGGTGCTTGCTAGGATGCACCCAGCTGCTTTTACCCTTCATTTTCTGTTGGAAGCGAGGCAGGTTTAAGCTTGTGCAGAGCTCTGCCAAGCGAGCGATGCCTGAACATGGCTTTTCCTAGCAGGGTGCTAACGCTGCATCCGCAACCTCTGCTAATAAGTCACGGCGCGTGCTTTGCAACAGCTTTGATGCCAGCGGCCTTGCTTGCCCGAATAAGAAACGGTTGCAGAAGAAACTGCAGATTGGAAGTGGTAGGAGCAGCTAACGGGGCGTGCTGCAGGGCCTGTGATCTCTGTACCTGGTGCGGGACCGGGGCGCGCAGCTGTGCCCCGCTCAGAGGAAGGTAACGAGGCAGCCCCAGCCACCTCTGATCCGGTTACGAGTGTTTTATAGGGTGCAAGGGGAATGTTTGTGTAATCCCCAGCAGCTGGGGATGTGCTGGGGGTGACACATCCTCCCAAGGATGTCATCCGGCACATACCACAGCGCGATTACTTGTGTGCCAGAGGCTGGGCTCTTGCTGCCCAGGGCTGCCCTGCCCAGCTCCGAGCACGCTGTGGTTTTAGGCTCAGGCACTATCACGATCTGTCACTGGGTGCGTGTGCAACATGGGGAAAAAAAAATCCTTCTGGTTGGAGAAACTTGAGCTTGGCCCAAATGTAGGATGTGCATATGGAGAATTACTTAATTCTCCTTGTTTTGCAACATGTTTTCCCAGCTGCTGAAGTCTGCTGTCTCATTCAGCTTCCTGACAGCAGTGCAAACACTTTGAAGGTCCCGTGGTCCTGTCTCATTCTCTGTTCAGACGTTCTTATCGCTGTTCTCTGTGTGCTTTTCCTTGAGCCTGCTTATTTGGGTTTCATTGTTCCTTAGGGCTTAGCCCCACAGCTTTAGCCGAGAGCAGAGCCGGCAGGGGCATTTGCTTATGGCAAACCCCTGTCGTTTCTTTCTGTTGGCAGTGACCTCGAGGCCCAGCTCCCATGTTTGAGTTCCCATCCTCCTGTGTCTGTGTGTGTGGTTTCCCAGAATTAGTTGGGATGAGGAGGAAAGAGAAATGTGGTGTTGCCACTCATCTTACTGCTGGGGCTAGGGAATGGAGCACTGGTGCCTGTCTGCTGTTGCCTGGAAGCCTGTCACCCCCTTATCTCGCCCAGCAGAAGGGTCTAAGCTGTCTTTGCAGGTCCCTGCCATCTTCCTCCTCAGCCCTGCACGAAGAAATCCGCTGCTCCGGAGCTCCGAGCTTTCTCCTCCAGCCCGGTGCCTTCGCTGCGCCCCTTTTAAACGCATGGGAACGCACTCCCCTCTCTCACTGCCAAAACCACAACAAATGGCAAGTTTCCGTCTGTCATCTCGGCGCTGAGGCGCTCGTGGCTGGGCAGGCGATTCATTTTTCTTCCATAAAAGGCCACTGAAACTCCTCTGCAGCGGCGGGGCTCCGCGCCGCAGCCGGCGAGCAGGGCGAGCGGCGATGCTATCGCCCGCAGCGCTGCGGCAGGAGCGCCGCTCCGTTTCCCTGCCTCTTCCCAAAGGGATGGGCGGGAGGGAGGGACCGAGGCCGAAGGTGGGGTCGAGGTGATTGTGAGCGGCAGATAACACCCCATTACGCTTTATTGCCAAGTCCTAAAGGAAGACAGATAACAGGAGGGCTGCTCCTGCTGCAGCAAAGCCTTAAAAGTACAGTCCCGAGCAGGAAGAGCGTGCGCGTGCTACCCCACGTGCTCGTCCCCGTGGGACGTGTGGGGTCAAAGTTGCATGGGGAGTGCTGAGAGTCGGGAGATCTCCTCATCCCAGGCCTTGTGCCGGGTGTTTTACTTACCTTTTAGGGGAGCTACAGGGGAAAGCCACGTGCCAAGGGCTCTCCTTGCTCCCCGGGTGCATGCCTGCTTGCTGTGCTGGCAGCTTGCTCCCTGGCCGAAAGGGAGCCCCCAGGAGAAATTCACCAGGAGTGAATTGTCCCCCTCGCCACCCGGGGCAGCTCCCATAGCTTGCTTTTTGGTGTTTGCTTGGCCTGGGCCAGGAGCAGCTACAAAAATTGACCGAGCCGTTGATGGCTTGCTCCTGAATGCTGTAATAATCAGCTTGACATCGCTCCTTGCCTTGTGTGTATGCCTGCCACCCCTGCTTGGGGCACGTAGGAACAGGCTGTAGGTGTCGGGACAATTCCTCACCTGGAAGGAGGGTAGCAGCAGGCTGGATTCTTGGCCGTGGTGGGGTGGAGAGGCTCCATCAGTGGGAGCTCAGGTGCTGCTGCGCAAGGTCAAGTCCGTTTCTGCAGCGGTACGTGGAAATGCTTTGTTTGATAAATGAGTCTGACGGAGGAGGACAGGGTGAAGCCCAGCTTGGAAACAGACCTGAGGAAAGAGGTCAGTTTAAATGGGGTATCTGGCTCTGAAAGGAGAAAAGAGACTTGCTGAAAGCAAGAACTCAAACCAGTCTCTTTAAAAATAGACCCTGTAAGTCAGTGCAATTTCAAGCAACAAAGCTTACTCCTGTCCTTGCTTTCTGCCTTATATAGCAATATCCACTCGGTGAATAGGCAATTCTTCTCCTGGTCACCGACCAGTGAGTACCTCTCCGCCAGGTCCATGAGAGGTAGAGCTGCCCTCCCTTCGTAGCTCTGTCCTTTGCCAAGGAAAATTTCAGAGGTAAGAGGCTGGACACTTCTTGCAGGACGGAAACTTTGGCTTCAGCTGTGTGACCAGCACCCGGCAGTCACCTCTCCCTCTCTCCGAGGGCCCAGGCTGCCAACATTTAGGTGAAAAACAGCCGAGAGAGCTGTGGTGGTCAGTGCAGGCAAGGTGACAGTGTCCTTGGAGGTCGGTTGATGGGCTCCAAGGGGAGTCAGGTAAGAGCCCGCAGGGCAGGTGGTGCCTTGAGGGTGGCACTCCCTGGAGCCGTCCCATCGCCACCCCGCTGGGGCTGCCAGCACCCTGAAGGCTGGCGTTGTGCTGGATAGAGCAGAGGCAGGCCCAGGGTCCCTCGGCAGTCTGAGGTTTTCTTCAAACCTTGCCTTTTCCTCCTAGGCTTACGTGAAAGAGAAAGGGAGCAGTGTTGTTAGTCCGTATCGCGCGGGAAACGAGAGAGGGGAGTAACTGAACACGGTCGCTCGAACACCGGGGAGAAAACCTAAACCTCTGCCTGGACCAGAGCGCTCAGATTGCTCGGGTTGGTTTTTAAACAGTGAAGTAACCCGGCCTCTGCGGCTCGGGCCTGTCCCCACAGCAGGTAACGATGGTGCTGAGCTCCCTGGGAATGCGGTGGGAGCTCAGTCCGGGTACCCCCCACAGGACTAAATACAAAACCAGGGAGAATTTAAGGTTAAAACTGCCAAGTGCTACTTGTATTCGCAGGGCATCTGAGCAGGGCTAACGTTTTGCTGCTGCGGTGGAAACGGAGCTTGGAGGGGATGGAAAAAGGCTGTTCCCAAGCCAATTGAAAAACATTGTTCTGACCTTACTCAAGAAGCTCCATCTTCCTTCTCTTTCCTCCCCCTCACATTCCTCTCATAGTAATCACTGATCTCTAACCTCAGCTTCATCTGCCACAGCTCACCACTTAAAACTAAGAAAAAAAACCAAAAACCCACAGCAGCAAAAAAGGCTGCTGCTGCACACACCTCGTCGTGCACCTCCCCGCTCCCAGCGCACGGCCAGCTTTGGAGGGCGTGAGTCAGCGGCGAGGGTTTTGGCTAGCACTGTGTCAGGGGAGCTGCCTCTGCCTTTGGGCCAGCGCACCGGGATGGCTCAACGCGGGGTACGCAGCGCAGGGAGGTGTTTTGCTTCTCCTTTCTGTTTGCACGTAAACAGATTGCAGCGGCTGACACAGTCGTCAGACTTCCTGGGCTAACACAAGGCTGCCGCAGACGATGTCCATTTGGGAGGCTGTCAGTTGAGTTCGTTGCCTAATTTGGTCACAGCGTGCTTGGGGCTGGCCTGCTTTCCTTTTTTTTTTTTTTTTTTTAAAAGAAGAAACAACACTCGTCCTTCTCTATCATTGTTGTGGAGGGGAAACTGTGTTGGAGAACCTCCTGCTCTTCTCACTTCCTCCGTGCGGAGGAAGCGATACTTGAATGGTGTCTTTCAAAAAGCTACGCAATCCTGAAGGTGATTTTTCCAGGCTTTTCCTTCTTTGCCACCCTTTCATGAGCTTTCAATCACCCTAACTGGCCTTTTATCCCTCCCGAGTAGCTGTTTGAGCTGGTAACGCTGGAGGACTTTGGATTAGTTCTCTTAACCTGGCCGAGGGAGCTGTGCGCGCTGAAGTTAAATAATAACTGCTAAGTTGGTGTATTTGCAATATATGATGCAAAGGGGAGATGACAGCGATGCAAGTCCAGCCTTGGCTAATGGAAGGAGCACGTGTTCTGCTTCATGTGAGAGGCCTGGCACCGTTTAGGACACGGAAAATGCCAACCGCTGGGAGAGAAGGAGCGTGACTGGTCAGCTCTGCTGCGTGGCCTTTACAAGCGAGCTGCTGCGTGGTGCAAATCCTCGTGAGAACCACAGGCTGCAGAGCCCTTTCGAAAAGGAATGCTGCTCTGCGTCGGACCACGGTCAGCCCAAACAAGCCGCCTGCCTGGCACGCAGGGGGCAGCTTGCCCTTCCATGGTCAATGAGAGCTTTTGTTCAGCACCAGCTCAGGCATCATCACCAAAGCCGGAATCTCCTTTCTTTATTTCTCTGCTGTATCTGGGGGCCAGGGGGAGGGCAGCTTCCAGGTGATCCAGCTGAGGATGCAGCTTGGTTTGGTGCTACCGGGAGGCTCGTGTGCCTTACGGATGGCGAAGCTGTTGCTGTTGAGGGGGTTGCCACCTATGCTGGAGATCCCTGGCCTTGGAAGCACAAGGAGATGCTGGGCTGCCTGCTGAAATCCAGCCCCCTGTCGTAGGTCCAGAGTACAAGTAATAAAAAGCTCCAGCAGAGCCACGGGTTAAGGTACACCGTGAGAAGTGTGATGATAATCAGCCTTAAACGTCTGGCGGTAGGTGGGCAGGCACGGGCTGCTCTCTGCAGAAGATCCGCTGGAGAGACAAACCTGCGTGCGTCAGGTGTGGGTACCATTGACCTCTGGGACATGAGTAATGGAGAAACACGGACGGAAAGTGGCGAGGCAGCAACTTCAGGGGGAAAGGGAAGGTGAAACAAGTTTTCTTCTAGTTTAGTAAAAAAAAATCTCCTCTGTGTGTCATTTGGCATTTACATATCTGCTAATTAGGCATGACTGACTCACCCACCGTTTCCACCTGAAAGGCATGATGCGTTTTGAAGAACACGGTTTATCATCTCAGTAGGCCAGCATTTCTTCTCTTCCTCCTCCCCCCCCCCCCGGGGGGGCCCCCCAAAATGCATTCCGGTACTGCTTTTAACCTTCAAGCCTCTTTCCTTCCGCCCTCTCTCTGTTACTACTCCTGCATTATTAACGGGGCTCTCGCTACCCAGCCGGAACACTGCCGTTACTAATTACTACTTGTAGCAGAGGGGCGAGGAGCAAGACAGAAACTGGGTCAGGAAATGTTGGCGTCATGATACGCCAGTACCAGAAGTGCAGGGCAGAACTCTGCACGAGCAGGTCTGAGATGGAGACGTGCGTCCTCCTCCCTGCGCGCCGATGAGACGACCAGCTTGCACGCGCCTAACGGACCTGTGATTGCCAGCAGCTGAGGAGGGGAGTGAGTAAAATGTTGCGTGGATTGTGCTTTGAGCATCCCAAAATTCACCTTGGTGGTAGAGCGCGGAGCCCCTTCTCCTCTTGGTGCCAAAGGCGGAGGAAGCGGCAGTGGCCGCCTTTGTGTTCGCATTCGGCGAGAGCCTGCCCGTCACACCCGCTGCGTTCGGGTTGTCCTTGGCAGCACCAAGGGCATCCGACAGCAGCAAACAGCTCTCGGGCTCCGTGAGAGAGAATACGGCTGCGGGGAAATCACGATGAGGGCGTTATTTGGGGGGTGCAGCCGTCAGCCTGCGAATAGTGGGCTATTGTAAAGACGAGGAATGCCCTGCCTGTCCTGCTGCTGGAGCTGGGCCCTGTCCCCCCGTTGGCAGAGCATCCCCGTAGGAACCTGGCGTCCCCGGGAGGCGTTGCTGCGGGCGGTTGTGCCGTCATGTTAGCTCGCTCCTTGAGCGAGGGGCAGGAGGGAAAAGGGGAGTGGCACTTACCGCAAACCGCGTTGGCTCTTCTGGTAAGTGACAGCTTAAAGGAAGTAATCTCTTTAAGTGAATGCTTTCATTGCTCACTTCTTTGAAAGAGTTAAAGCAGCTAAATATCCACGTCAGTAATAAAACACATACACAACATTTTGTGCGTGCTGGCAAAAGAATGAAGACCCTTTCCCCCCTAAAAGATCCTTTAAAATAAAAAAATAGGAAGTCCAATCTTTCCCAGAACCATGACATTCCCCTTGCAGGATGGGAGGCTTGTGTCAGCCTGCTTGCCAAGCCTGTACAGGCGAGCTGGTGATGAGAGGCTGCGAGCTTGTCCCTGGGGGACCTGGCTAACTCAAGGTGGCAAACTCTGGGAGAGGAGGGAAGGGGCTGTGTATTTCTGCCTTCTCTGTGCTGCTAGTAGCAGCAAAGCTGCTTTTCTTACATCCTTGCTGCAGCCCGGTATGGCCGCGTATGTGCGGCGAGTGCGGGTGCTGCTGCTTTTGGAAGAGTACGGGGAGGCATCAAAGCAACTTGTGCAGTCCCTGCTGTGCCTCCAGGTCAACCAGCAGCGTGCTCCAGTCTGCAAAGCCCGGGGGCCTGCACGTGAGCAGCACGAGTCCCTCCAAAGTCAGACGGCAGCTCTCCCACAGCGAGCAAGGTGTTGGGGCTGGGCAGACTTGACAATATCCCCTTTCAAAGATTATCCTCCAGACTGTCCTGGTCGGGCACCGCCTTCGGCGCCTGCCTGAGCCTTTTGTAAGGATGAGCAGTATTTAAAAGAGAGGCTGGCTGCTCTAATCTGTGCTCGGTGGGCTCAAAAGTCTGTCCTGATGTGGCTTAGCCAACTTTATTTCCCTAACTGATGATCGTACGTGTAGGGCTTTTAAATCCTGGCTTGTATTTTATCCGTGGTGTTGGTGGAGCTACCTAGAAGTGAGCCCAAAACAGAGCTTTGGGTATTTAGGGATCAGACACTCCTTCTAAACACAAGCTGATGATGGGCAGTGATTTCGACCACATGTTTTAATAAAGCCATTGTGGAGCTGAGGAGGTCTAAAGTTTACGACCCCAGTATTCTTTTTAAAAGGTAAGTACTGACTTGCCATTAAAATCGAGTGTTGTCAGTAAAGCAAATGCTTTCTCTACCCAAAATTTCATGTGCACGTATTTAATTAAAAGGTGACAGGGTTAATGAAGCTTTGAGTGCATATGGCCTCATTCCCTCAATTTAATTTTCTTTAATTGCTCCAGAGATTGAAATTCCCAGCTATGGTTGTCCCCTAACATGTGAATTAAGGACCTGGAAAGGAACAGTCTGACTCGGTGCCAGCCTCTTCCTCGTCTACTAATTTTTACTCCTTCATTGGAAGAGGATGAGATAAAAATGCTGTCTTACATCAGTGTTTTAGCTTCGTGGTGGAAAATTGGCTGATCTGAGAGCTGCTGACACCTTGGGCACTGGGCAGGAGGTGAGGAGTGTTCTTGCAAATTGTGTCACTTGTCCCGAAGATATTAGAGAAGATGGAGAGCAAGGCATTTTTTTTCTCTTCCCACCCTAATACCTGCCATCACGTTCAGCATCAGTGGGGTTAAGTTGACTGAATTGCAAAGCCAGAACCCAAATCAAACCAGCCCTCATTAGCAGTCTTTAAAAAAAAAAAGACATTTTTAAAACACTGCAAGGTTTTAAAATCAAATCGAGGGAGGAAGGTAGTTTTGGGGTAGATTTCATGTTTATTTACAGGAGGTTTTGAACAGTGGCTTTAGTGCCTAAGACCTCAGTGAGAGGTTTTGTGGTCCTCCTGTGCTAAGTGCTGTGCGAGCTCACGGTCCGAGCCCTGCAGAGCTCAGGACAAAAAGCTGAAACTCAGCAAAGCTACGTACCAGCGCCGTGATCAGTGCTGGGCAGAGCAGATCACGTTCCTGCCTTCGGTATAATAAAAACTTACGACCCGTGCGGAGCGGCCCCGTATGCGGCTGTCCGTTTGTGACAGATGCTGTCGAATGTTCCAAGGCTCCTGAACGTTTGTGTGCACCCTTACGGGCTTGTTAACAGCTGTAGCCCTGGCTCAGTGGTTAATAGAACAGAAAGCTCCCAACAGCAGCCGTGGGGGTTAATTCAATGCACGTCTGATACCAGACCGATGGGAGCAACAAGCACCCAGGGTTTTGCCACAGCTTTGCCTCCTTTCGGAGGTCTGAGCTGCCCAAAAGCTTTGGGGAAAATGTAGCAGCGCCCGCTTGATCTGCTGGAGGCTTGTCATGAGTGGCCGGCACGTGGCACTGATAAGTACGTGAGGAGGTATTTGAGGCCTTCACCAGTAAGAAGGTGGGGGCTGCTGGTGGGCTCTGGGGGGTAAGTTGGTGGCTGGGGGGTGTTTTGGGGATGGGAGGGTTCTGGACATGCTGTGCTTTGTGCTCAAGAAGGGGTCGGGTCTCTCCCTTGCGGTGGGAAGGTGCCCCCGGCATCAGAAGCAGGCAGTGGGGACGTGAGGGTCGGTTTGGTACCCAGCACCCTGCCAGGATGCCTCTGGGGAGGTGACACAGAGACACCCTCAAAGTGGGAGCTCTAACGTGCCTTAATCAGCCGTGTCCATTAAATCTCCACCTAAACACGTGAATCCGTAAAGCAGCTGGAGTTAAAGTACTGAATTCCTTTCTGGTGTGCTTTAATCCTTCCTCGCTTCTCCCCCCAGTCAGCCTGTGCATCTTCAGCCGGAGTCAGCACAAATCCTCCTTGCTCAAGCTCGCCCTTCTCCCACCTTCTTCGCTACCGCCCAGCTCCTCTCCTCCGCCTCGACGCTTCGAGCGACCCCTGCCCTGCCAAGTAACCCGGGGCCAGCTCGGCGTGCTGGGGGCCAGGAGGGCCAGGGCCTGGCCCGTGCGCGGCCGCTCCTCCCGCCGCGGGCTCGGGGAGCAGAGGTGATGCTTAAGTGGTCTCGGTGCTGCTACCAGTGTAAACAGAGCAGCTGTTTTTCCCCGAGCCAGGGGAGCATTAATGGAATGCGCTGGCCCGGGCTGATGTAAAACATCGCCGCGCGTTTTGGGGATGAGGTCAGCGGCACTGCGAGCTGATGGGAGTTTAATGTCGAGCCTGCCTCGCGAAGCGGAGGGGTCAACCGAGAGAGCTGCGGCTAATGGAAGCGCAAGTACACTTGTCATAAATCAGTGCCAAAATCCCGAACAGGCAGAGCTGCCGCGGTATCCTGCAGCCAGCGATGTTTCTGTAACTAGCCATTAGCTCTTCGGAGGCTGCCTTCCCCTCCGGGTGCTTTTAGTGGTAGTGCTTGACTTTAAAAGGGCCAAGCAGAGGCTGGGAATGGCAGGCTTAAGGAAAGCTTTGCCTCCAAGTGCTGGGAGAGCGCTGCTTCGGCAGCTTCTTCTGCGGGGCCCCTTAATTACTGCTGCCCATCCTGTTGGGAAATGGTCGGAGGGCGGCTGAGAGCTCGTTTGAAACAGGTCGTCCTCCTGGCGCAATGGGATCGGCCGTGTTGCTGCTGCGGGGTTGCTAGGAACTCCCAAGGCACGCAAGGAAGCGTTGAGGGGCCGGAAGCAAAGCACGCTTGGCACCGTTCAGGGATCATATGGCTCTTAAAAACAAACAGATCTTGTGAAAAAGTAAAGAGCAGCATTTTTCTAGACAATGAGAAGTCAGTTTGCCTTCCAGACCAACCGGCATATTTCCCGTAAAGCTGGACGCTGTAACCTACCATTTGCCAACAAGATAAGATGGTTGTATTTGTTCAGTGATTTATCCTCTGTGAAGCTAATCTGAAGGAATGCTTTATTGCTCTATTTATTTTTTCTAAAGAGGCTTCTTTGACCTCCTTTTTTTTTTTTTTTTGTATTGGAAGCATGCATGCCTTTAAGCCAAATCTCAGAGCCCAGCTGAAATCAGGCTCTGTGTTCAGGGATGCTGCTGACAACACAATATCCGTGGGCTGTTAGCGGCAAAGATGCCATTCAGAACCGGAGGTGAGCGTCCCTCCCCAAGGCCTTTTCTGTATTGAAAAGCCTCACCACGCTACCCAGCCTCCTACAAACCAACAAAGCCCATCGGCAGCTAGAGGTTTTTTTCCTTGCTGGGTCCTCCTTAGAGGGCAGAGGTTAAAACATTGCAGATGCTCTCACGGTGTCTGTGCTCCCCTGCTAAGAGGCGGCCGCTGTGAGAGGCCCTGCCGCATGGAATGAGGATGCTGCCTCCCGTCTGCAAGTGGTCTTCGGGGAGGGCCAGGGGGAAGGTCTGCAAGAGATGATCCCCTGGGGAGAGAGGGGTATGGTGGTGTTCTCGCATTACCTTCACCCTGCAGTTTGTGTATGCAATTAGCCACGTAAGTGAAGTCTGGAAGTGCCTCGTTAGGGCACGCTCTCCCCAAACAAGGGAAAGGATTGCAGCGGCCCGCTGCGAGAGGGGTGGATCTCAGGTAGCTGCATCCCGTGCCAGTTTGTTTGCTGGTAGCTGGCTCCTGCTACTATATTTAGTTTCTTCTCGCCTCCCAGGACGAAGGCATTGAACCTTGCTAGATATGGAGATAGGCACACCACCAAGGAGCTCTGAACAACAGCCTGCCAGCGTCCCAGCTCTCCGTTGTTGTTCTCAGGCTGGGTCCTCGCCGTTCCCGTGTTTGGGGTTGAGCTGTGCTGGCGAGGAGAGGATAGCTAGACGAGGTTATGTGAACCAGGCTTGTTTTTGTAGCTGTTCCATCCGCACTCGAAACCTGGTGTGCTTTTCAAGCGAAGCTTCCCAGGGAGTATTTGGTTATCCTGTGACCCCCGGCCCTCTGTGGCGTGTTTCAGGTGCGCAGAGCAGAGAGCAGGCACTGCAGGAGTCATCGGGTAACTCGGCGGGATTGCACCACAAACAACTATTCAGATGCTTTCAGAGGCAGCTTTGTTTTACTGTGAGATCCCCGTCTTGAATAATTCTGGCCTACCCGTGTAATTAAATGAAGCATTTATTTTTTTTCATCCTGGAACTTTATTCTGGTTGCAGCTGTTGTCCAAGCTATAGATTTCTAGGTTTGTGTCAGAAAACCATGACTTCAGACCGCTGGGATTTTTGTGGGTGGGTGAAAGTGATAACAGATTAATGAGTTTTGCTTAGCATCCCCATCTGCCAGACTAAGCCACGTTCTGCACAGGAGACTTAACCCAGCTGTTTGCGCTGGTCCTCTAAAAGCAAAGCGCCATTTACTGAGGCGAAGCTGACCCCTAAGCGCGGAAAACGAGCACTGCTCTTAAAGTGGCCTTCTGCAAGTTAGTGCCTTGCACGTAATTGCACCTGCTTTCCTTTTCCTGCTCCAATGTGATGAACTCAAAGCATGCAAACGCGGAATAGCAACGATCACGCGGCGAAATGCAGGTGATTCCCTGAGGACGAGGTAGAAGCCCCAGGTGCTCACCAAACACGTGGATCGGGTTCCTTGTCCACGGTTTAAACCCTTCCTGCAGTGACACTTGGCGATTGCCTTCCCTATGCCCTGCCTCCGTAAGTAGAGAAATCACAACACGTCGTGTAAAATCAGTTATCTCGGCCCCAGAGCGGACGACTCGTACCAGAAGATGGCTGAGAAGCACTAGCTGTGCACGGCCCCGTGTGGGAGAGCAGACGTGCTCTCTCCAATTGCACTTGGCTCCAAGCTCTGTCGTGGCGAGGGGCAGCCTGGAAGTCCAGCTGCGAGCAGGGCCAGGGTGAGCAATGAGATGTCCAGATCAGGGAAAAGCTGCTGCGCATTAGTTGTGGCTGTTAGCTTCTCTATTCCCTCCTGTGAGCTTTGGAAGCTAAATGGGAATGAAGTAGTTGAGTACGAGACGTGTGAGCCTTCGCCTGCATCCTGTTACGTGCGGGGAGTTGCCGTGGCTAGATGCTGATCAGATGTTATTTTGATATCAAGTGTTACTCCTCGGCTTTTTTTTTTTAGAAATGGGTATCTGTTGTCTCCAGTGCCCTGAAATTATCTTCGGGAAGGCTGATAATGATAGTGTACATGCACTGCTTGTGCTTGCACACGCCTGATTCCCCGCTGTTCCTGCACAGCACTGCTCTGATGTCCCACGGGCAGCGAGAGCTGCCTGAACGGCCCCTGCAGCGAGGAGCCCGAAGGCACTGGGGAGTCGGAGGGTGTGGGGGAAAGGCTGCCTTGGCTGACTGGGGAATGTAAAACTGAAAGGTATTTACTCAATGCTTTGGTCGGGCTGTGCGTGTACGCAGCGCGTTGTGCAATGGTACAGCTGTACCAAAGCACACTGAGGCCCTCTGCCTCGTCTCCCACATGGCCTCGGTACAAATACTTGTCGGGAAGATACCCAAGTCCCATGGTCTGCCTGCGGGTGCTATTCCAGGCTGCTTTCTGCTCCGAGTGCCTGGCTGCTTTGTGCCTGGAGTGCTGGTTGCCCTTCTCACTGCCTTCTACAGGCTTCATTGCAGATGCTCTCCTTAAAATCCGGACGGGACAGTTCCTCTGGAGCAGACCACATCACCATGGAGAAGTGAAGGAAAGCAAAGCAATTGCCAGGAAAGCTGCTGTAGTCCTTGGACTTGCATGCTGGGGCACGTGGAGTCAGCGAAAGATCCATCTTTCTGGTTTGGCACCGTTGTTGACACCAAGTGTTTTGTTCACATTCCTAGTGAAGGATGACAGGGAGCTAGGAGACACTTAAAGCATACAAAAAATATCCTCTGAGGTGTAGAAATCCTGCCTTAAAGTATGTTAAAGCTTAACTGTCCGGAGAAATGCTATGAGATCACTTGATGAGTCTGTAAAGTACCTAACAGGTAACAGTCGGGTAGTATTAAAGGTCTGAAAGCCAAAGCTGGGTGAAAACCCGTGCTTTGAGTCAGCCTGGAGTTCTGGGATCAGCTCGAATACCTTGGTTGAGAAGGACCAAGGGAGATGTTAGACCTAGTTGTAAATGGAATTTTTGATACGGGGCGTAGATGCTGGCTACGCCCACCTATTTTGATGGCTGCTCTTGGCTTCGTTCTGAGCTGAAATCTCTCGCTTTAACACCATCACGGTGTGTAGCCCCACCATCTCGAGCTGTGATTCAGCTAGGTTGTCCAGGCTCAGCCAGGCGAGGTGTGAACAGATGTGGCTGGATGACGGCCAAGGAGCCGGAGAGCTGCGAGAAGCGGCAGCCCGGATCCAGTAGGTAACGCTCCCCTGGGGATCTCGGAGCGTTAATTAGCGCCGCCGTGGGGGGGACAACCTTGGAACAGGGGGGATTCAAAGGCCACAGGACGAGCTCAGAGAAAGAAAATGTACAGAGAGCTATGAGACAAAGCACCACCAGCGGGGCAGAACGCCTGCCCTCTGCGTGGGGTGTGTTCTGTGTCCTCTGTCCTCCTGGGCTGCTAGATGGGCTGCTAACGTATGATGCCACGTTCAGTCACGTGGATTTCGCTGCTGGAGAAAATTACAACATACTCGTATTGAGGAGTAAGAGACCCGTAGGTAATGGCTGTTGGTAAGCCTCCACTTCTGGCCGGGGCTGTGCAAAGCCAGCCTTCATTTCGGGAAGGCATTCTGTTAAACCGCTGCTGTTCTAGGCCAAAGGAAGTCGTTCCTGTATGCGTATACTGATGGAAAGGGTATGGTGTTAACATCAGATTCACCCGCTTATCATTTTTTTTTTCCTGCTAGTAGATGCGGGCATACAGGAAGGTCATGCTCTGGGTTTTTTAAGTGGTTTTGGTGTGGTTTTTTTTTTGCAACTTTCCACTTCTCATCGACTACAAATGTTTATGCGTATACTTAGAAAAGGCTGGGCTGGAAATAAACTCCTCTTTGCAGCGCTCCACCTCCTGCTTCATATTTTAAGAACCTTGATGCCATGGCAGTAATCTTCCAAGTGGATTAGCGCAGGTCACCGAGGCATTCACATGAGGAAAATGCAGCGAGATGTTGCTGTCATCCTCTGAACCACTCCAGCACTCCACCCCGTCGCTTATCAGCCCACACTTCAGTAATCCTAATAGCTGTGTCATAGCAAGATTAACAGAAAATCCAGGCAAATATTGATGGTTCCTTCTGAGGTACGTATTAGTGCAAGAATGTGAGGTGGGCTGGATGGATACGTTATTACGGGGGCCTGCAAACATCGCTCACGTGGGCCGAGAAGGGATCCTGCCAGCCTGGGGAAGGGGCAGCTATGAGGTTCAGCTACTCGTGAGCACGCAGGGCTGGGCGCTCTGTGCGCAGCACCCCCCAGGCAGGGCTGGGGAAGAGGCAGCAGCTGTGGCCCTCGGGGGAAAAGGGAGAACAAGAAGCAGAGTCGGAGCAGCTCTCGGTGCTACACCAGCATCATACAGCGACTTGGTAACGAGCACAGGAGGAGAAGCACAAAGGCCAAGTGAAGGAGGAGTAGCTGGAGGCTGGGAGACGGAGGAATGTACAAGGTGTCATTTAGCACTGAATGCCTGGGGAGGCAGCGTGAGCTGGGAGGTGATGGCTTTCATTTTAGGGAACACTGGTTCCTTTTTTTTTTTTTTCCTCCTGTGGGGCTGTGCAGGTTTCTGGACTTCGGGGAGCGATGGGAACAGGCTAACAAGGTACAGCTTCCCTTCCCAAGAGGAGACCAGCAAGTCCCGAGGGGATCGGGTGCCAGGCCCCAGCTAATGAGGAGCGTACTCAGCCCTAACTAGAGCTGTGCACCTGGGGATGCTGCTGAGCAAGGCCTGGTGAGGGGCGTGGAAGTCAGGCAGAGACCAGTCCCCAAAGGTGAGAGATAGAAAAAGAGAAGGGTCGAAGAGAGATTTGTGCCTGAAAAAGCCACAGGACTTCATAGTTCATGTAAATATTGCATACATTTTTTTCCAGAGGGGAAAAGAAGCAGCATTCCTTGCATTTTGTGTGGTTTTAAGGGGTGATTTATTCTGAATCAGCTGCAGAGCTTTGACAGCAGAGGGAGCAAGTGAGCCTCAAATAGTTGCTTTCAGCAAAACCCAGCAGCAAATAATCACAGCCTTTGCAAGAGGTAAATTAAAACCATCTACTGCTTGGGAAACATGCACAGCTCAGCATCTTCCCTCCATAAATATTTCCTTGCTGTTGATTCTTTGTAACCCCTTCGGAGCCCAGCTGCCGCGCTCTTCCCTGCTAGCAGTGAGCCTCCTCCTCGCCGTGTGCTCCGTGCGTGCTTGCCAGGCGGAGGTTTGGGCTCGCTGAGAACAGCTCCGTGGCTCGGTTGGACCTTAGCAGCCCAAAAACTCAAGGAAGAGTTTGTACAAAAGCAGTGCAGGTTGCCTGCGTGACATGGGCAGCCTGACATGCCAGTGGAGGGACTGTTGGTATTAAAGCAGCAGCTTTTGGTAACTTCCTTAGCGCTGCTCACGCACCGCTTTTGCTGAAGTAACGCTTCAGCTTTGGGAAAAAAATGAGGGGGGTCTCACAATCTTCTGTCATTGCTCTTAAACACGAGTCTGCACACACATCAGGAGCGGTACGGTAGCTGAAAGTGTGCTCTGTTTCATTTTAAAATGTTTGTGTTACCAAAATCCGCTCTCAGGGCATGTTTTTTCCCTGCCTATCTGAACAGCACTGCATTCTTTTCTACAAAGAGATGATTCGGGGCGTGTGCTCGGGGTTTCGCTCCAAGGAAGCTGAGAGCAAGCTGCCATAAGAGGGCTCCAGAGCCCTGTTCTTGCATCTGCTCTTTTGTGGAGCAGTCTTCCCCTCTTTCTTTCACAGTAGGTCCAAGCTGCTTTAGCAAAACCCTCTACACCTGTCCTAAACTTCCCACTGCTCAGACTTGTTATGAACCAGACCTCTTTATTTTACCAGGTATAGTAGAACAGAGCATTAAAATACCTTATTACTAACAAAGCTTGCTTCTTCGCCTGAACAGAGAGGTTGGACCTAGTAAGATTCCTTCCTTTGTACTGTTGTAACTCTACCCATGTTTCGGGAGCTGCCGGCGTAGCGAGGATGAGGATGCCCGAGACGAGTTAGAGGCGGCGTTCGTCTGGTACCCAGCACCTGGTACCCAGCACAGGAGCTCTGGGCAGGGGAGCTGGGTTGCCATGACGATCGAAATCGCAAGGGCTGGCTCTTGGGATGCTCGCCTCGTGTTTCTCAAAGGAGAAGAAAGGTGGAGGAAAGCAATAGCGGTGGAAGTGCGGCGTGAGTTCTGGCTGCAGTAGGTGGCGATTACGAGCCCAACGTGGGGCTGTGGGCAGTAATCCCCCAATGTGCTTCCCCCTGGGGAAGGAAGAACACGAAGGATGTCATGGAGGAGCCAGGCAGCGTATGAGTAAGCATCCAGCGAGTCTTCCATGCAAATTTTGGGACGTGTGGCAATGAGTTCCAGTAATAGCTCGCTGCTGACTCGCAGCGCTGGAGATGCTGTGAGAACAGGCGCCGATAGCGTGTTTACAGATCCAGCTGCCAGGCTGGGCCGTGGAGCACGGGGCAGATGCCCTGCTATTTATACTGCCGCTGTGCCTGGAGCTGATTCCTCCGTGTTGCCGCTGTCTGGAGGGGAAGGGCAACGTCCCCTGGAAGCGGTAAGGATGTATTTCACAGGCAGGACAGTCAGCTCCAGCACACCCAGTCTGCTCCAGGGGCTTTTGAGGCATCTCCTTGTTGGTCCTGTTTAGGTGGAACCCTTCTGGTCCTGGTGTGGATCCTTGTGAAGAGACGAGCTTATTTTTAAACATGGCCAGCGTAAGGTATGTCTGCTTTGATCTGGCACCTGGCTGTAAGCTCATCCCTTTTTAACACAGACTCCAGAGACAGTAAAGCAGGCTCTTTTTAACCATCCTTCTCCCAAAATTGTTCACGAGGAGGCTAAACTTCCCCAGCTGCCTGTAATCAAGATGTGCGATGATTGCCCTGGTGAGGCAGCCTGTTGTGTCTTGTCAAGCACAAATAGAAATTCCAAGGAAGGATGGGATAATTAGAAGCAATCCAGCGACTCTTGTGACTGTATAAAAATAACAGGGCTTTTTAAGGGTGGATTATTTTTAGCAGCCTCATGTGAAAATAAGTTTTGGAGTTCTGTGGCAGAAGACAAAGGAGGTATTGTACCTGCTTTTCTCTATTTTTCTTTTTCTCAGAGTATGATGGGTGCCGAGGATCTCGCTACATAAAGCCAACTGGGTCTGGAAGGCATTGGGGTAGCTCACAGCCTGCTGGCTGACTTAGCAGCAGTCATCGTGTAGCAGGGCGAGAAACACGTAGCGGGTAGTGAAGGTCTGATTGAAGGCGAACGTGGTTCAAAGAATGCACCCAAAGAAACCTCGCAGCCTGAAGCTCTGTGACGTTGGACCCGCTCATCTCCCGAGGTCCCCTCCAACCCCTACAGCTCTGTGATTCTGTGGTGTCCCTCTGACCCTTTAATTTCACTATTCTATCGTGTCTTAGAGAGGTTGACTCTCTGTTTGCCCGTTCTGTAGTGAGGCTCGGTGTAAGACGAGTTGTTTTCAGGCTCGTTCTGAAAAGCTGCTTTTCCGAGGGAGAGGGTCCAGGCTGGCAGCCAAAAGCGGGAAGCCAAGTTTTAGTTGGTTTTATAATATTGAATACACCAATATCGTTTGTGCATTCCTGGGAGATCAAGAAAGAGTGGGGTTTATATTAAAAAATAAAAATAAAAAGAAGGGAGGGGAGGGATTGACTGTGCAGTGGTCTCACCAGCAGCCCCGAAGCCACCGGACAGAGCCCAGCCAGCAAGGCTTTTTGCACCCATTTTGCAAAGCTGCGTGGATGTAGCGTGTGTTAGAGGTAAAGCTGATGCACCTGAACAAGGCTCAGCAAAACTGAACCTAAATACGGGGTGCGCTCTTGGGTGTTCTGCTGGCGAGATGTGCATCGAGAGCCACGGTGACCTGGGGAGCTGCAGAGGGTGAAGCAGCTCCTGAGAGCTGGTGTGGGACAGCGGTGTTTCCACCGGAGCGAGGTGCAGGACACGGATCCTTCTGTGCTGTTTGGCTCCGTTCTTGCTAAAAGTCTGCTGGTTTGAGAGGCTGGTGGGAAGCACCGCAGTCCTGCGTGGGGGAACCACACTGGGGAAGAAACTTAGAGACACCGAGTACGAAGTTACGTTGCTTGCCCTTTCTCTAAATGCCTTTCTAATACTTCAGCTCTGGAGTTTCTTCAGTAACGGCAACCTCATCCCACGAAGCATTGCAGCAGGTGTTGTCCTGGAATCCTAACGCTGATGTCCCTCCCGGGGTGCTGTCGTGCGGACGTGGTCTGCCTTTCCGAGACTTGACGGTCCGCAGCTTGGTTCGGTGTTACTTCGGGAGTCATAACGAGTGTTGTGGTTTCCACCCAAGCACCGCCGCGTTGTTTTATGTGATTCTGAAAGCGAAACCGGCACTGTACGAAAAATGAAATAGTCCCGTCAGCTGTTGTGGAGTGTCTGAGCTGCTGGATGTGCGGCACCGATGGCAGCCAGGGAGCGCCTTCAGAGGCGGGGCTGCTCGGCCTTCATTCATCCTTGTGTGCGCAGGCTTGCCTGTGGTTGTGTTTTGTGCTATAAAGGTAAGAAAATGCCTTTTTTTGAAGTTGTTATTCCCAAATGAAATCACTCGTCAGCTCTTACTCTCGGGGGGAACACGCCTGTGTTTCAGCTCAGGAATTCAGACTAACGTGAGAGGGAAGAACCAGGAGTTTGCTGAGCGGACATAAATACGCCCTAACTAACAGGGCAGATGATCCTGATTCAGATGAAATTCTCAGCTTGTCAAACATCATTTTCCAGTAGCTACGTAATTAGGGTTGCGTGGAAAGGAGGTGCCAGCCCCCGGTGAAGCAGAGCGCGGTGCAGCCAAGTGCCCCCGGTGCCGGACGGACAGAGCGCTGCCTGTGTGCTGCTGTCCCTTTTGTTCTCCTCCCCTTTTGTCTTCCCTACAAACAAGACCGCCGTCCTTCTCCGCAGCCTGGCGTCCTTGCCCGCGTGTGCATCCCTTACGGAAGAGAGGGGAAAACCCTTTAATCCTTAGGGGCGACGGCGGTGGCCTGCGGCGTTTCCGGAGCTGTAAGGAAGTGGCTGAAGTTCCTCCTCGCTGACTCCCCTCCGCAGAAATGTGGCAGATAGGTCTTTCTCCTTTTATGGCCAATAACGCTGGTTTCCCTTTGCAATAAAATCCTGGGTCAGAAGTGGAAGCGAGAAGTCGGTCAGGGGGAAGGGGCTGGTCTTACCAGCTCCCGGCGGGTGGGGATGTGATTTGCGACACAGCAAGTTCTAGGCTAAAATAAACCCGAGTTACAACATCTACCCAGAGGTGCCTGCTTTGTTTGCTCCAGGGGTGCCTCGAGCTTTCAGTCTTGCTTAAGACAGCAATTAGGCATCGTGACTATTCTTAATTTCACGGGGAGAAGTTTATCTGGGCCGAGCCCAGCTAAGGAGGGTTTTCAGATGCTCTGATTGTGTCTAGGAAACTCTGATTGAATCTAGACACACGCAGGAAGACAATACCCACTTCTTGACAGTTACTTTTACTGTTTCGCACCGAGCGGAGTGCCTCGGCCTCTAATGGATGTCTCAGAATAGTTTTCTTCCTGGGCCCTACGGAGCCATTTCGTACAGCAGTTAATGCGGTCTTGGTGCGTGACGCTTGGCACCGACCTCCGCTCCTTAGCTAAGGAGAGGTAATGTCCCTCTGGGTGGTAATTGCATGGTGGTGGTAAGCCAAAAGACAACGTTCTCAGCCAGTAATGTCTCTTACAAATCGTCTGCGGCTGCAAATGGCTTGATGAATTTGAACCTTAAAAGTGTTTTTCTAATAAAGCGAGTCTCCTCTTTCTTGCTACAAAGTGCTTCACATCCTGCTTCACGGCTTTCACGCAAATGGTTTATTTGGCAATCTTGTAAAATAACCACTCTATTTTTAAGTGGCACAGCTCTCGTTCCTTCCCCGCGAAGCACGCTGGCTGCTGCTTTCGTTTCACTTCTTATTCAGCCCTTGAGCTCTGAAATGAGGAGGAAAGGCTGACTGGTTGGGACAGTCTGCCGTGATGTTCCCAGGGCTGTTGGTGAGCCTCCTTTGCTGCTGGGAGCTGCTGACCTCCGCAAGACGGATCGCTTACAGGCTCCTCCGCTCTTCCCACCTGGTCGGGCTGGTTGTTACGTCCCCGCGTGCACCTTGGAACAAACGAGTTGGATATCCCGGAGGAGGAGAGCTCACGTAACTATCTCAGCACCTCACAGATCTCCTGCTTCGTTGCAGCCGCCCCCTCAGCAGATAACAGCTCCAGCTGTGGGTGTGTGGCTTCTCTTCCACACAGGAAGGTGGCTTTGAAGCTCCTGATTCCTTTGCTGCTGACTGTAGGAAGCAGCAAAGGGATCTGCTTTGTTCACATGGGAAGCTTCCTCTTGGTTACCTCTTGGTCAGTAGGAGCTAAACACTTCCCCACGTGTCGGGGAAGCACTTTGGAAATAGTTTTCAGTAGCAACTGCACATTGTTCAGCTCTGGTTTAACAACAGGGTGTTTGTGATCACACTTTTTTCTTCTCCTTCCCTTGACTTTACAGCAGAGGTCCAAGGGGGAAACAGAACACAATCTGTAAAGTGCTCTGGGGCTGGGGAGATGGGAAAAACCAATCCTCTTTCTAAATACTTCATTTGTGCTGCCAGAATTGTTGATTTAATCTTTCAGCATCCCACACTGCGTTTTTGTCTGGGCTTGGCTACCCTCTGAGGGTACGGCACTTAATCCTTGAGAAGGAACTGCCTGTGCAGTGTAAGTCAATAATCCAGCCCTTTGATAAGGTAACCCCCGAGGGTAACTAATCTCCGTCCTCGCCTACTTTCAGCTTTACCGAAGCACTCGTTAAACTTGCAGGCTTTACATTTTTCCTATTTAATTCAGAGGCTCTCAGTGATATCTGCTGTGTCCGGACTGGAAGGCACGCATCCCAAACCGACCACCGGGAGGAGGTCTGCACCCAAACCCGCCTGCTGCCGGAGCTTCCCGGTGGCGCTTGCCTGAACCAGAGCGTGGGGAAGAACGGATGGAGCCTGATGTCAGTTAGGGCAACGACAGCCATCCGTGGGATTTGTGGCAAGCCTCCTTGGTACGGGGGTGGAACGAGGGAGATGGTCTGTGCTGGGTGAACGTGAGCATCCTGCAGAGGCCATCTCAGCAAGAAGCAAAGTTTCTTGCTCCATCTGTGGCCTGGGATGGTGGGAACTTGTCTTCCTGCTGCTGCACGAGCAGGATCCTCCCCTGGAACCTGGCCTGACGGCAGCGTGGAAGTATTTCGCTGTCGTGGTCGGCTCGTGGCAGAAATTGCTGCTGCTCCTTGGGAGTTACTGCTGCTTCTCAAACAGGTCCCTGGAGAGGAGGTGGCTTGTAAAAGGCAGAAAAAAATTACAGAAGGCAGCCTTGCAACATCTCTGGCTTATGGACTAGCCATGCCATGCAAATAGTTGAGCAGTGCGTTTAAGTAAATTGGTGTGGTGCTACAGAGCAGCTGGGGAGGGGAACCGAGCTTTCTGGTCGGTGTTTGCAAGAAAGGGAACTGCTTTACTTGGCATTTCACAATGTAAAGCGTTGCAGCTCTTTCTTCCTGTCTCACTTCTGTTCAGCTGAGCCTTCTTCGGAGTGACGCTGAGACCTCGCAAATGTTTGTGTTTGGGAGCTTGATTTTTGCCTCATTTTCCCAGCCTCCGCATGATTGTGTGGAAGCGAGCCTGTCTTGCTGGTTACCAGCTCTTGTTTCGGGGCCAGGCAGGGTGGAGAGGCTCCCCTTGGAAGTGCTCCCTCAGTTTAGCTTTGTTTTATGTGGATCCAAGCTGGTCCTCCTCTTATCCCTAAGTGCTTCCGACCGCCGCTTTTTTCCGACACTACTAAAAATGGGGATCGAAAGGGATTACAAGACTTAGGTGAAAACTAAATTACAGATGAAACAACGACTCGTCTAATTAGGAGGCAGAAGTGTCCTGAGTTGGGCCTTGTTTGGCAGGATACTGCGGCACCACTGAACCTGCCTGCCCTCCCGCAGGGCTCGGCTCGGCCGATCGGTTTGGTCAAGGCTGGACGGGTCTGGGTGCGAGCAGGCGCTGTGCGGGATGGCCTCGGGTGGCCCTGTCCCCTCTGCTACACTCCTTGCACGCCCGGGTGGGTTTGTGGGGTGTGCAGGGCCCCTCGGTCGTTCCTGTATCACTTCAGACCTCTGCAAATTGAAGGCTGGCGTGTTCCTGCCTGCAATACACCCGTACTTGTTCACTGGGATGTGAAGACGTACCTACGGCAAGGGTTGAAGTTGGTCTTTCACCATTGCAACGCGTGCTTTGGGTACGAGACTCCGTGAGTGTTGCAGCCCATGCCTCCTGATTTTGGGTGGCGTTTGTCTCACCCTTCCCTGGAAGCTGCTCCACTCGGCGTCCTGCTCCCTGCAGCCCCGGGGAGGCACATCGCGTCTACCTTCTGGGGTTTCTCTTGCCACCTCTGCACCAAAGGGACACCAAAGGGAAACCCGTGCCCAGCTGCTGTTGGTCTGCGCTCGTGGGCGCTTTGGGTACGACAAGAGGCAGTGAAAATGTCAGCTGGGGGCTCTGAAAGAGGAATTGGTGAGCGGCCTGCACGCTGATTTCCCCCAGCACCCTTTCTAGCCAGGATGTTTCAGCAGGCCGTGCTAGCACGGGCCACTGGCTTTGGTTTTACCACTAGCTTATTTGAGGGTAGCAAACCAGTTGCAGCTGACTCGGTGTCACCCTGGTGAGTCTGGAAGGTGGAGGTGAGCAGTTCGGAGGGCCCTTTTCACCACTTTATTTTCTGCCAAAAGCACTGTCTGCCTGCTGTGCTGTGCAGATAACTTCAGGGGCTTTTTGAAGTGTTTTCTCGTAGCGTCTGCGTGGAGAGGAACAGGGAAGAGGCAACTCGACCACGCAGGCATTGAAACAAAAAAGTTGTACGAACTTCTGAGGTCTCAAGGAGGCAGAGTATCATTTTGTTCTCCATCCTTGCCGTTCTCTGTGTTTGCTTTGGTTTATGCTGGGGTTTTTTTGGTTTTGTTTTTGTTATGGCTAGCTTAAATCAAGGAGCTGCTTACTTGTGGGGTTTCCCCTTGTTCAAGGTTAATTTCCCTGGCAAAGCAAGCTGTACTCGCAGGGTTTGAGGGTTTATTTTGCCAGCACCGCCACCCTGCTCAGAAAGCTCACATTTTTCATCCCTTGCAAGTGTTACAATGACCTGGGGTGTTAACGTATGCTCTAAGTAGAGAGTGCTGATTTAAAAAAAAAAAAAAAAGAAAAAAGCTCTAAATTGGAACAGAAGTGTGCTAATGCTGCTGAATTACTCTCAGGATTGCCATATTGCAAAGGCTCGTTAAAAGTGGTCGTAGGTGTGTTACATAAACCTGGGTCTCCACGCAACTGGTGCTGGAGGAGAGGACGTCCGTAAACGAGTTCCTGGTGTGATCCTTCCCTGACACAAGAAAATCTACCCCAGAAAGCAGTGGGTAGGGATTGGTGTCTGGGGCAGGGTGAGGGGGGATTTGTTTGTCTTGGGGGGGTGTAAGAGGGAAGTTTCAATGTTAACTCCAGTGATTGTTCCCCCTTACAATGCCTCGTTAGCAGGTATCTCTGCGAATAAGGTGCCTTGCTTTTGTAACACCTTAACCAGCTCGTTATCTTTGGGTGCAGCCCCTCGAGTTATCCTTAAAAAATCAGGCTGCTTGTCTTGCAGGCTAAATCTGTTCCTGTCCCGAGGTCTGCATTGTTCCTTCGAAGCCGCAGTTACTGTTCCTTAGCCCTGCTAGATTTCATGGCTTGGAGTTGGAGCAATTAGAAACAGCATCACTTGTTTGCTGTCTGCAGGCTCAAATGGACAACCTCTTAGATCTCCTCTGCTGAGCGGAGTAAGGCAATCTGCAGTGGGGGGGGGAGATGCAGGAGGGTCAGCTGCTGAGAGCTTTGAAGCAGTCCGCTGGCATTTAATTATTTACTTTGGCTGGGCAGGCACCCAGCTGATACCTGCAATCAGCCCTGCAGATCTCAAAGCCGGTTACCAGCTCCGCGTGTGACTCCGGTGGCAGGTACTGAATTTCTCTGACTTCCTGCCCTAGCAGAGAGTGCTGTGACTTGAGGTATGCTGATTTAAACGTCGTCAGCGTGAGGTCGCAGCCTATATTTAACCCACCTTTATAAAGTCACCAAGCGGTGCCTTCCTCTGCCTGCACTGCCGGCTGCCTCGGGTTGCTGGGTGAGCAGCGTGGAAGGCGACCGCGGCAATCCACCCGGCTGTCCCCAAACCTCTCTGCTTGGAGAGCTGCTGGATCCTGCCCAGAGGCAGGGGACCAGCTTTTGAAAAAGGGTTGTTTTGGGGGGTGAAGCTTATCCTTAGGAGAAACACTCGTTTAGGGAAGGGATCCTGGTGAGTTAACAAGTGATGCAGACACTCCAGCAGCCGTCCTGCTGCCTGGGACTTGTGATAAGTTCCTCACGTCCATGGGGCTTAAGAGGAAGTAGACACAGAAATGCTTCTTTTAAATATCAGCAGTGGAATTCTTTAAGCTTTGGTGCAAGATCAAATTAAACCAGGTTCGTTTCCAGCAGCAGAGCTGTTTCTCTGGTTACATTACGGTAAGCGAGCAGCTTCTCGTGCTCGCGGTTTCCTCTCTGACCAGCAGCGGGGTGTTCCTGGTGCCCGGCAGCACTTCTGGTGTGAAGCTGCAGGTATTTGGGTTCTATACGTCTCTAACTACTGCAGCCACGACACCAGGTAATCCAGCCCTTTAAAGCTGAGCTCCTTTAAAGCTGAGCTGATCACTGTTGGTGAGCGTCAGGTATAAATGTGGATTTTCCTTATCCCTGTCCCCTGCAGGTCTCCGGTTACGTTTCCCTGCTGCCCCGTTCACGCAGACTACTCCAAGGCTTCATTTCCCCCGGCAGCCTTTCCCCTCCTGGAACAAATCATGGCTGTGCGAGGCGAGGAGACGTCACTTTTTGCTCCCGGCAGCTCGCCTCCTCCTTTCTCTTCTTCTCCCTCCCCGAGCGCTGCGGTGTGGCCGGCGGCCGCTGAGCGGCAGCGCTGCCTGAGGAACAGCAGCTCCAGGAGGAGGAGGAGGAGAAGGAAACCACCCAGCACTGATTTCCTCCCTGCCACCACTTCCTCACCCCTTGCCCACCGAGGCGTTGTGTCCGTTTTGCCATGCTGAATGGGTTCTGTGCTTTTGGGGTTGGTACCTGGGGCTGATCTTGCCTCGAGCCCGCAGTGGTGCCAGCTTTTGGACCAGCCGGGTGCCCACGGGTCCCCTTGTCCTGTGCTGGGTGTTTGTACGTATCTAAAGCAGGCTCTCTCACCACCACGGATTGTTCGGGGCTGCATCGTGTCCTCTTTATCCCGGTTTAACATATAGGAAATCCCAGAATTAACGTATAGGAAATCCCAGAAACAGCTCTGAAGGAGTTTACCATGAAACATGATCCACTTTTACCCGAGGTCGGTGTGGCGTTACGGGCAGCAGACGCTTTGCGGGGAGGAAGGCTGTGCTTGTGTTCTGTCATCACCTCCTCTGCTTGGGAATTGCAGCCCTGTAATTAAACCGGCGCAGCACAGATTGGCCCCGAGGTGCTGTTCCGAGACCGTTGCGTTCACATCTGGTTTGGGGTAAAACTTGGCCGCTTCGAGGCCAGCTATTGTGTGTCTGCGAGCAGGGAATCGAGCAGGGGGCTCCGGCCCAGCCAGGCCGAGGGGATGCAGCGCGTTACCTCCCCCCGGCTCAGCGGGGAGCGCAGCCGCCGACGTCCCCACGTGCGCCATCAGCGGCGGCTCCTGGGGGACGCGGGGACTCGCGCGGTGCTGCAGCGAAAGGATTTAATTCCCCAGCACGCGGGGAGCCAAGGCGAGCACCGGACCCTGCTCCACCACCGCTGAGAGCTGGAGGGCGGTGATGACAGCCTGGTGGACTGCCTGGCGTTTGAGAGGAGCTTTTTTTTTCTTTGCCTCTTTTTTCCCCTCCCCTCTTCGCGTTTTGCTCGGTCAGTGCGTGGCTTCGTGTAGCCTCCCCCAGAAGCAGCAGGCACGCAGGAATGCCGTGGGCAGCCGCTCACGGAGCCGTTTGCCTCGTCTGATGTTTTCGCCTGGGCTGAAAGCAGGCGAGCGGCTGCTGATCGGCTCACGGCAGTGCGAACAACAGCCTGCCTGTGGCCCAAAGGCCGCGGGGGCTGGCTGGGGGGGGGGGGTGTTCGTTTCACAGGGCTTTCTGCCCGCTGATGCACGGGCTGGACCGCGGAGTTATTTTTAGGAGAGGGTGGAATGAAAGAAAAAAAAGTTGAGGCTGCGTTTTAATACTTCAGCAGCTTGTGGCGAGGATCAGTGGAAGTGCTGAGGAAGGCTGGTTCCCATAAAACACTTCCTTCTACCTTCATTAGAGGCAGGGACAATTAACACGGGCCGTTAAGGATGGCGGTGAAGGCAGCGGGCTGGCCCTGAGCGCACAGAGCCCAGCGTCCGCGCTCCTGCCCCCGGGAACAAAGGATCCTCCTGAACCCAAACATGTTTGTGCTAATCCCGGCTGCTTCCTGGCGGCCGGCGAGAGGAAACGGAGCCACTGCCTCTAACAGATGTACAGTGAGGAGATTACAGGGTGATTAAACACCCTCTCCATCACATCCTCCTCTCCGCTGTCCCAGCCCAGCGCGTTAATGGACTGTCCCAGGCCGCCTGCCAAGCTCGGGCAGATGTAGCAGGCAGGAGATACTTAAGCTCCGGCATCCGTGCCTGGTTTGGAGCCGCTCGCCAGTGCCAAAGCTTCTCCAAACCACCCTGGAAGCGTGAGCTGCGTTAACTGTACCTGCCCGTCAGGCTGGCCCTGCCTGCGAGGAGGGCTGGGCCGGGGAAACACAGTGAATTCACCCCCCTGGAAGGGGTTAATTCAACCAAAAAGCTCTTATTTTTGTTAAAACAGAAACAAAACGTGCTTCCCCACGTTGGGTACCTCTGTGTGACGGTCAGGGTTGGCTCGCAGACAACTGCAGGAGAAGCCGGATGGGATTTGGGGACAGGATTTGGTTTTGGAGGACCGATGCGCTCCCCGGCCGTTAGCTCTGGGGGTGGGCAGGATGCGTTCCCTCTTTGTGTGCATTTCCGTGCTGCCTCATCTCGTGGTAGCCTTGTCGTGGTGCCAAGATTGCACAATAGAAATAATCTAGGGTGCTTGCAAAAATCAGCCGTCCTACTGCGTGTTTAGGTTAATTAATATGGAAATGGCAGAGTACATTTCTTCACCGAGCAAAAAGCTGCTGCTGAAATAAAAGAGCCCTCTGTGGAAATTCTGCCGAGATGAAAATCGTCGTTGTGCGAGATGTGCAGAGGCCTCCCCGACGGAGCGGGTGTGATTCAAGTAGGTGTAAAAATTCCAAAGGTCATTTTTCTGTTCTCAGGCGACGGCTGTGACCTTGGTTATGGCACTGGAGCAGCTGCCTCGGTCTGAACTTACACACTTTCCTCTCCTTTTTGTGCCGAGGGGTCCGACACCAGTTCCCGTAACCGCTAACAATGGGCCGTTGTCTCGCTTAAATGAGAAGTTGCATTGAGCTCTCAATGGCCCGTGCACTGCCAAAATGTTCCTTTCTCTCTCCTGGAAGGAGAATGCCGAGGCCGGAGGCGTGCAGCAGGTGATGGTGGTGGTTAAAACCCTGGGGACGTTGGTGCTCAGCCCCAGGCAGGGCCAGGATCGCCGCCGTGAGCCCAGCTGCGATGGCCCTCGCTGCGCAGAGCTCGCCGTGAGATGGCGAAGCGGCTCCCTCCAGGTTCACCCGGTGCCAGCGCATCGGGGAGCCTGCGAGGCTCTGTCCTTTCCCTCTCTCCTCGGCTGTAAAGGAATCCGTTCCCCCGGGTGGAGGAGACAACCGTTTGGCAAACAGCCCCAGCCTCGGCTCGGGGGAGAGCGTTGTTTTTAGATACCCGCGGCGTTCGAAGCCGGGGTGGCGGCGGTAACAAAAGGCGCAGGGAACGACTTGGTTTAAGGAGAAGCAGCTCCATCTGCTCCAGAAGGGCATCGCTTCTACTTCGGCAGCGAAGGAGGCTCCTGGAGTTAAGTAATTGGGAATTGGAGGCTCCTGGCCGCAGCGTGTGCCAACCCTTCTGGCAGAAAGCTGTGAAATCTTTGTTGCTGGCGTGTGAAAGTGGTTCTGTGGAGCAGGGCCCCAGCAACTGGTTTTAACCCTTGATGTATGGAAAAAAGCATACAGCGCTTCTGATCTTCCAGCGGCACTTGGCTGGGTGTCGAATAAAAGGGGAGGGAGGTTCCTCGCCGAGGAGGCACCCAAAATGGTGCCCGATTGAACAGCTCTAGCAGGGAAATGCGGCGTAGGCCGAGTGATTCACGGGGATCAGCAGAAACAAGGCACCTATAGCCCCTTAAAGCTTGGGCCTGCCCGCCCGAGGTGTGTCGGGACGGTGAGTGATGACAGAATGCTGTGCTGAGCTCTGGGACGAGGACACGCTCGGCTCTCCTCCTCCAGCCCTGTGCCCTGCGGTGTGCAAACACGTCCGGCTCACCAGCCAGGGCCAGGAGCCTTTCATTCCGCAGATGAAAGCCGAAGCTATTAAGCAGCTCCCAGCGAGCACAAATACAAACAAGCCAACGTTTTGCACCCCCCCTTCCTAGGGGTGGCTTCCTTGGAAGCTTTGGTCTTCATCCTGTTTGTCTGATGAGCGATCAAAAGCACGCTGCTGCCTGCGCTTGTCTTTAGGCAAGAAATGCAGCCAGAGCTGAGGAGAACTAACTCTTGGTTAGAGGATGGCTAACTTTTTTGTCTATCGTATGATCGTCCGAGCTCTTTATTTTAATAAAGTGAAGGTAATGCACTCAAAAAGCTGTCTCTGCAGTTGTCATCTCTCACGAGCTGTGCGACCAGAGCAGGGCAGGGCTGTCTCGTGGGACCTTCCTTGGTGTGGAGGGGAAAGAGGATGCTTCACAGCCATCTGGTTTTCCTGCCAGGGGGAGAAAGCTGGATGTAAAAGCCCGAGTCCCAGCCCTGAAGATGAAACAGTTGGATCGTGAAACGTGCGCTTCTTCCAAGTTTGATTTGGATGCTTTTTTAATCGTCCTCAAATTAAAGGAAAATCTCTTGTTTGACCCAAAACAAAATTATGTTTTCTTTGGACAGCCAGCTGAAAAAATCAACTGTGTCGCCAGCGTTAGTCCAAGCTCCCTTGCCAAGAGTGCCTCCAACGCTCTCCTGCTCCGTGCGGCTTTACCAGCCTGAGCTGAGTCTTGGTGCTGAAGAGCTTACAAGAACGGGAGAGTTCAGTCACTTGCTCTAAACTTAGTTCAGCTATTTTGGTTGAATTCGTAAATACTTTTTAATCTGCCACCTCTGTTCTGTGGACGCTTGTCCACATCCTGCCTTGTAAAACATTTACTCTCGCAAACTGCTCTAACTTTATTTCGTGAAGTTTTACGAAGCAGAACATAGACTTGCTTGTGAGGTGAAGCAGAGTTTTTGATGCGGCCACAAAACAGCAGCAAGCTTTCCATCGCAAGCTGAACTAAAAGTCCCCTGTATGCAGGGGAAAGGTCTTGCTCAGGAAGCATCGGAGCTCGGTGACCTTTAGCATCGTGTTTTCGTTTCAGCAGCCTGCTCCTGCCACTGGTTGACCTGGTGGCCGTTCCACGAGCTGGGGTGAAGGTGGATTCACAGACTCGTTTAACACAGTTGTAGATAGCTCCCGTTGCATTTTGCCCCTGGGTTCTTGTGCCTTGGAAGCCCCTTGGCACCTGTTACGGGTGGTTTCATTCTGGTCTCCAGTGGAGGACACAACCTGCGGACCTCTCTGAGGCCTTGTGCCTCTAGGCAGAACTGCCAGCCCCATCCTCAGCTGAGAATCTGCAATGCGGTGGGGGAAGAGATGGGGATTTTTCCAGTCCCCAGTGCTCTTAGTGGTGTGCTGGCTCTTCTCTTTCTTCAACGTTTGCTGTCTTCTTCAGGAAACGTGTCGGAAGTGCCAGGGGCTGTGGAAGGAGCACATGAACCTCACCTGTGAGCAGCTGGCTGAGAAGGATGACATCAAGTACAGGACGTCCATGTAAGTAAAGGCCACAAACAGGCAAAAATAATTGCCTTGATAAAATTAATAACAACAACGGTGACATGCCAGGCAATAAACGGGCGTGGAGGGGGTAAGAAACTGAGCTGTTCTTGTCAACATTGGAAGCCCTGAAGTCTTGCTGGGTGTCGTTACCTGCCGTCAGGGAGGTACTGGCGGCACCAAAGCTGAGGGGTCAGAAGGCTCCTGGGATGGGATTTCTTTCTGTGAAAGATACTTGGCAAGGGATCCAGGTGGTAATCTGAGAACGTGGGAGAGCTGTCACCAGACCAGGCTGTTCCCCTGCCTAGCCCGATGTCTCGCAGGCTGGCACCTGGTCCTTCGAGGTGAGAAACCCCCCGGTGTTGCTTCCATTCACTTGGGGGGAGAAGGGAGGTGTTGCGTTGAGCCAAAGCAGCACCTTGAGTCAAAGGAGCTTACCTGCTGAAAACCTAGGCCGGTGACAACATGCCAAAGTGTGGCTTGCTCAGCTACTGCTTTCTGGCTTCATGGAGGGATGTGTTTGCTCTCAGTAGTTTTTCTGTTTCTAACCAGCCTGTCTGGAGGAATCTTTACAGATCGAGTCACGTTTTGAAATACTTGCCTGCAAATCTCAAATGTTTCCCCAAAACCTTCTGAAGCCTGAACTCTCTCGTTGCTACCATAGATTACAAAATCTGCTGGCTTTAGGAGACGAGCGAGGGCTGAGCCATGAAGCTGCATGTCTGGCACAGTCAAGTGGGAATTGCCTGTGTTGCCCAATCCTTTCCTCTCTGATTCAGCGTGTCCGGTACAAGCAGAGCTTGGAGAGCTCCTCTGCTGCGAGCCTGAATGACTGCTGCTTGCTCATCCCACAGTCCGTAATTTAGAACAAAATATTGTCACAGATTTGATATGGTTTCTTTCTCTTGCCACTCCTTTCCCTGTAGGAAAGAGGGGCGAGAGGGAGGAGAAACAAGTTGCCATGTCCCTAACAAGGGGAAAAATCAGTTTCAAAACCTTCAGCAGATTGTTGCCGTAGATAGATGGGTCGTACTGCACGGTACAATAAAAGCTTCCTTTTGAAGCCCTGCATAAGGAAAGGGAAGCACAGCTGGAGTTCAAGCCAAACTTCCTGCTGGGCTCAAAGTTTCCAAAAAAAACCCTGCATCAGCAGCATCCTGTTGAGCAGAGGAGGGAAGAGCAGCTGCAGCTCACAGAAGTCAGTCTCAAATTGATTTTTTTTTTTTTTCCTTCCTGTCTATTCTTAGTGCGTCTCCCAATACCTGGGCGCAGGTCGTGCTTGGGAGCTCGGTGTAGCTGCAGGGCAGCTGAAATTCCCACCTCCAGCTGCTCCTTTTTCCACCCTGCCACTCGCTGCTTCTCCGGTTGTGCAGACGGAGCGATTTGTGGGGCCGTGCCCGCTTTGTTGCTGTGATCCTCCTTAAAAATACCTCTCTGTTGTCTCCCAAACACATGTTGGCTTCGCAGGGCCGCTGAAGCAGCTGGGTGGAGATGCTGGCTGGGGAAGATCATTCCCCACTGTTGGGTCAGTGCAGCCAACGGACCGTGCCTCCCTCGGCCGAGGCAGTCCCTTCGCTCGGCTGTCATCAAATTTCAGTTCTCCTAGATGGTGAATTAAATTGAAACGTGATCTCCCGTGGTCAGAAAATGGGCCCTCAGGATGACAGCTTGTACTCTTAAGTCTTTTAATTAAATGACCGAGGCTTTGCTCCGTTTCAGTGCCAAAATAGTGTCGCTGAGCCTTTGCACTGGGGCGTGTTGGTGCCAGGCTGCCTCTTCGGGACGGGGCCACGCTTTGTCCTGGATTCCCGTTCGTGCTTTGTTAGAGTAGAAGCCTGTGCTTTGCACCTAAAGCAATAACCTCTGGAAGACTTATGTAGGGAATTTTACTGGGAAAGCCCAGTCTCTGTGGGGAAGGACGTGATTATCTTTCAGTTACTGATTTAAATTTAACGAAAACCAAATAAATCCGGAGCGTAGCAGCCAGCACTGAAAAAAAATATACATGGTCGTGGCGACTTTGTAACCAGAGCAACAGCCAAACATAAAACTATCGAGCAGATGAGAGCAAATGGTTTGCTTTTCCCAAACTTTATCTCCTGGACCATATTTCTTTGTGGCAGAGTCAGGAATCCGCATGCCCTTTGGTCCCTTGACTTAAGGTTTAAATTCTTCCCAAGCCAGAGCCTGGCACCGCTGTGTTTTGGCTCGCATGGAAACCAGAATCAGGGCTGTAGCATGCAGTAACTGATTGACTTTCCTTCACTTAATTTGTTCTTGAGTTGTCATGGGCTGGCTCCAAGTGGAGCTGAGCCCAGACCTCCTTGGAACGGCGGTGGTCTGTGGGGATAGCGTAGGAGGAGAGAGAACGGGGAGAGGGGGTTAAAGCCGTGCTGGGATGGTGCAGCAGTAACTTCACTGCAGGCTGGCGAATGCAAACAGCCCGTCTCTAATTCTTCTCCCTCCTCTTGTGTTGCAGAGAAGAGAAAATGACAGCTGCCCGCATTAGAAAATGCCACAAGTGTGGGACTGGCCTAATTAAATCGGAGGGTTGCAACCGCATGTCCTGCCGCTGCGGCGCTCAGATGTGCTACCTCTGCCGGGCTGCCATTAACGGGTACGACCACTTCTGCCAGCACCCCCGCTCGCCCGGGGCTCCCTGCCAGGACTGTGCCAAGTGTTCTCTCTGGACAGATCCCACAGTAAGTAGCGAAGGGCTTTTGTCAGTGATTCGCACCCTGATTTCAATTACCATCCGATGCCAGCGGGTTGAAATACACGCGTTCCACCAGAGGAAAACAGCCGGTCTTAGACAGCAAAACATTTCTTCTCCCAAGGCAGCTAAAAAACACACTGAAAGGCTCCATCAGCACAGACTTCATCTGACCGCGACTTGGAAGCAACTGGTGTTGCTTTAGGAAAAAAAAACAGACAAGGGCTTTGGTTGGAAGTGCTCTGAGCGCCGTTCTGCAGAGCGGGCTTGTGAAAAGAGCTGGTGGGCAGCGTGTGCTGGCAGCAGGGCACAGCAGCAGGCGTTGGGATTACTGGGACTCGTTCCTGGCTTTGCAGCCGAGTTGCCTTTTGGTATGGCTCTGCATCTGCTGTCTTACTGGTGCCCGATAGCTTTACAGACAGACCTGCTGAGAAAAGTGCTTGCGAGCCAAAGGTCCCGAGCTGCAGTTGTGTCCGTTCTCACGGCTGTTGTCAACAGCTGCAAAGGAAGAACTGCAGCAGGGACTGAGCTGTAAGGGAAGCTGTAGCTGTAAGTTTTTTAAGCTGTAACCTAAAACTTCACGCTGTAATGCATCTTGTAGCTGTGGCAAGCACGGGCTGATACCTTCACGCAGCAGTTCTGTAAACAGAGGTTGTCTGTATCAGAAATCTGGAAGGGAGTGGAAGCAGGAGCAGGAGCTGAATTTCCTGATTTCAACAAAGCAGGAGAGCAATGTGGATGTGGATCTGCCTTCGCAGAGCCTGTCTGAGCTTCAGTTGTTCCAACACTTCTTTGTCTCAGGATGCTGCAGCTTGCCGGACTGCTCCCAGCATGTCTTGCAGGAAAAGTACACAATCCTGCGCTGGTGTGGAGCAAAGAGCGAGCCACTCGAAATGACTCCCTTCTTCCAGTGTAAGCTTCCTAGTCCTCTGCTGCCTGCCCCTATTCTTTGCCTTACCCGGTCACTGAGAGGTGCTAAACTAAGCAGACACCTGCTTCCAGGCACCCCTTAGCCCCACACTTTGGACGCCTGGCTCTACAGTCCCTGCAGTCCCGTCCCCCTTTCCCTGGTTTCCTCCACGATGCGATTCGGCGTTCGGCAGCTCTGGAGTCCTTTGTTCCCGTCAGGCTGCTGATTGTGCTCAGTAATGGCATTTGTTCCAAGCCAGAGAAAACATGAGGCCTCTCAAAAAGCTCATACTGTACTTTAAAATAAATAAATAAGCAAGCAGCACAAAGAGGGCACTGTCACCGGCCCCTTTCCAGCTCTCTAATTAACCAATGTTGTGGCAAAGGAAAATTTCCCACTGTCAGCAGAGAGCTGGCACTGCCTCCTTTTTTTCTGGATGACAGAGCATTGGTGGTCTGGGGAGTTGACGTGGGGTGACTGTCCTCGCTGCGGTGCAAAGCATAACAGGAAACTGGGCTGTTAGCTTCAGAGCATAAAATCATCAGTACCTGTCTGCATCGCCCTCCTTGCAAGGGGCTCGGTGACATGAGCGTAGTCCCACCTGGGAGATCTGCGTTCTCCTGTGGGACAGGTGAGCAGGAGTTAAAGTGGTAGATAAGAGGAGTGGGAGCAAATTTGAACCTTGGCATGGGGATGTGGAAGAGCTAAATGCCCTTGTCCTTTGTCAGGGATGCTGCCCGTCCGAGGGTTTAACCCCACCCCAGCTCTGTTAGCTGGTGCGTGGCCATCTTCTAGTGTGTTTCTCACATTTTTTTCTTGTTCTGCTCAATCTTTTTTATTCTGTTGAAGTTGGTGAGTGGCTAGTGCTGTCAGCATGGGAAGAGAGTATCTACTCTGGGCTTGCGTGTGTTTGCAGCCTTGCTCTGCACACATGCAGAGAAGACAAGGCTGGGGGAGCCGTGGAATCTGCAGCCATTGCTCAGGAGCTTCCACTTGTCTCCCTGGATTAAGCTGTGCTGCAAAATGGGGAGGGCACACATGTGCCACCAAAGCATGGCTGTTAGAGGGTGACAGGACGTTGTTCTGATTTCTGATGTGTTCGTGTACACCTCGGCTAGAACAGTCTTCGTGGCAGAACAGTGGCATGGTCGCAGTGCTGTTGTCTTGTCAGTTTGTGTTTCATGGATGCAGATTTTAGCTTTCTGTCAGACCTGGGTAATTTCACACTTCTGTGAAGAATCAGTTTTGGATCTAATTCCCCATTATTTAAGGCAAAATTTGGGTTTCGTTAAAATAGTGAGGCTTTGTTCCTTTCCAAATGTTTAACATTTTCTGAGTCCAAAATGATCCTTGAGAAAGGATAAATCAACCTTTTCATTAGCTTAGCTTAAAAAATGTATTAAAGACATTTAATTAGGATGTATTAGAGACATTCTTCTAGGAACTGCAGCATCTGTTAGTCTTTGTCTCAAATGATCTTGGGAGAATAAAGCAGACATTTCAAAATTCCCCATAATAAAAGGTTAGTTCCTATGCTGTAATCAGTCTTGAGTCTAAATTAGAGGTCTAACTGCAGTATTTGCTGGCTCAGAGACAAGCTGCAAGCAGGCTGTGGTCAGCGGCTTCCAGGGTAGCAGGCAGTAATCGCCTAATCACTGCATTTCTACTACAGCTTATCGCGCCCTGCACCTCTGCAGGACACAAGCACGTGCCACGCGCTCTTGCCAGCAAGCTGCTTGGCCAAAAGTCCCGGTGCACGTGTTCTGCAGCCCATGCTAGCCTGGGCTCGGCTTGCTTGCTGAGGCATTGCTGCTTGCACGAGAGGCTGATGCAATAAGAGACAAAGCAAAGGATGGAGCGGTGAGGACTGATGCTGCAAAGAGCAAGCTCGGGGCTGAGCATTCTCTGGCTTGTGAATATCTGTAGCAAACCTGAGGCTGTGTGCACAGTGCTGAGTGTGTTGTAGGTGGTTTGTACTAACCCCGTGATGCAGTGTGACTAACGCGTTTTGACTGCTTTGATAAACCAGGTTCTGCTCTCATATGTATTATTTTTAATGCAATATTTACCTTCAGACTCTCAGTGATACTGCATAACAGGTTTTTTTTTTTTTACTTTAAGATGTTTTCAGTAATTCCTAAAACACTCCCAAACACCCCTCATTAAAGTTCAAAGCAGGAAACTAATCATTTTAAGGTGTTTGCAATTAACCCTTTTTCTAGTATTATAACCAGAAGATGTTGGGTGAGGACTGTAAAAATTAAAATCTGTTATGGAATTGCATGAAGTACGTACACAGCACTGACCCCAGTGTTTGGGGGGACAGAAGCTTGGAGTGTTGGGGGAAACTCCCCCAGATGTAGCTCCGAATCATAAGCATACGCTTAACTCATGGTATCCACAGAAAGCCATCGGTACGGCATGTCTGTTGCTGACAGAATCCTGCATTTCTTAGGCACCAGCGTGCGCTCGGTCCCCGTGGCGGCCCCCCTTTTCCTGCAGCGCTGCCTGAGCCCCGCTGGAGTTACAACACAGGCTGCTTTCATCCCGCTTCCTGCTGCACGGAGGAACGCGCAGCAGACAGCCTGCGCCTGTTCTTGCTCAGGCTCTCCGCAGCTGATCTGGGAATGATTTGAAACAAAACCCCTTAGTCCTTTTGGAAGCCTCCGTCGTGAAAATCATTTCAAGTTTATTAGGAACGGCTGTGGCCACACATACGTGGAAAAAGAAAGCGGTGAAAAGCCAGGGAGGGGGAGGCGATGGCGGCAGACGCGCCTCCAGCCCCTCTGCAGGGACAGGGGAGGGCGAGCACAGCCCCGGAGCAGTCAGCAGGTCTCTTGTTTTCTCCCTTTCAGGAGGCAGTCAGCCCTTTTCCCGTGACACTTAATAATTAAAGAAGATAACGAGGAGCACAATAGATAACAGCAGAGCTTTCAAAAGCTTCGCCGGGGCACTTTTGTTCTGGGCAGAGGAGGTTTCACGTGGGGGCTCGTCCCTCGCAGAGCTCTCTGGCTGCTGTGTCCCCCTTCTCCCCTCAGCCTCGTTGCGGCGATGAGAGGCCCTTGGCTTAGCGGCCCAGCTCCTGATTTAATCCATCCACAACCCAGCAGAGCCCAGCCATCCTTTCTGATCGTCTCCGTGCCCTCTGCATTCAGGTTCAGCAGGAGGCGGAGGAAAGCAGGAGCCCTCTCGGCACTGAGAAGGGAGCAGGGCCTGTCGCAGGCCTCCGGCCGCGAAGCCAGGCGGGTCAGCAGCCTGGTATCAGGCAGCATCTCACTGTCTGTTCGGGGGCAAAGCTCCGTCCTGTCTTGTCAATTAACATGCAGATACTAATAAAAACCTCGTTCACTCTCTGCAGCACTTGCTGATACAGAGGGGGATCGCATCTCCTAGATCCTTTGCATTCTCCCTTGGCCACCTCCCTTCTCCCGTGATGCAGCGGAGCACGGGGAAGGGCCACGCTGTAGCGTAGCCCTGCATTTTCTCTCTCACAAGAGAGCCCAGTTACCTCCTCCTTGCTCAGAAACACACAGGCTGGTCATGCTGAGAACCCCCTGGGGCGTGGGGGGTCGCTTTTTTCTTTTTCTGTCTTTATTTTTGCTGCAGGCGAGGCAGCTGACAGGAAGATGACTGTTAACTTGACAGGATAAACCCCTTCAATCCACGCAGCCTGTGAACAGGCTATTAAAATTATAATCTAATCCTTTATTCAAGGTCTTGATCCCAGTCAGGAAAAGGGACACAAGAGGCTTTTAAAATTGTATTGGAGACTCCACCCCATCAGATGACATTAGATGGTTTCTTACCACAGCAACCAGCCATAAGTGCTGTAATGAAAACTTAATTTTCGGTGTGGATGCTTTGCCCCTAAATGAATCTGTCATCCCTCTCCAATTACGGTGGAATCAGAAAACAGACTTTGCTTCTCAAAAATTAGAGGTGTATTGCAAAAATACCGCTGTTGTGCTTGGTATTTGCAGCCCTGAGACTTGTTTGTTACTTCTGACCTATGATGGTGCAGGATGTAGTAGCCAGAACGTGCAGCCTCAGCTTTTCTTCAAAATAGCCTAAATCTATCTTAATGTGCACATATTCCCGTTTTCTCTTTTGTTCCAGCTGGAATGTGGATCTTTCCTAAATACTGCACGTATTGAACTGTGCTGAGCCAAATGGAATGTCAGGTTCTGATTTGAAGTAGGAAGGTGCATATTGTGCAGTGTATTTTTGCTCTCTGGATAATGGATACCAGTTTTTCAGAAATACTGATGCAAAAAGGCTCTAAGCCAACGCTTGGTATGTGGGCTTAAGTATAAATGCTTCTTTAAAGTGTATCCTAACGTTGGAAGGCTAGCAGCAGAGAAGCAGCAAAGCTCCTAACTTATTTTCTCAGATGTGGCTTGTTATGCCTCTGCTGTGGTGGACAGTCACAGAACTAGTCCAGAACTAGTCATACTCACCCAGGTCTGTAGTTGTGTCCCCCCCCTTGGTTCTGCAGTCAGCAGATTTTTTGCCCCCAGGGTGTGCTGCAGGGTTTGCCCCCTCTTGAAGATGAAGAGGGGACAGGGCTGAGCAGGGCTCTCCAGCAGTTGCATTTGAGGTGATGTGTTTCGTGTTACCCTTACGAGACAGACCTCGTTTTGGAGGTCTGGCAGATGGGGCTTGCAGTTACACGTTTGCCCCGTGCTCTGGGAGCTGCAGTAATTGGAACCAGCATCACCCGGGGGTGCCTGCAGCTGGCTCACCAGCCCGGGGCAGATGGTTTTGTCGATCTGTCATTAGAGCAGAGGTCAGCTGCAGTTTAAACCAGGGGTCAAGCAGCCCTAGCTGCTGGAGGGTCTTGTGAAGTTGTGCTCTTGATGTGTCCGACTCCCTGGACTTCTGCGGGACTGACTTTATCAACAGCTGGGTGTGCAGCAGTCTCAGTAGAAGGGGATGTTGCAGCCTGGCTGTGGGATGTGATGGTCCGTCCGCTGTTAGCGTCTGAGCTGCACTCTCCGTGGCAGCAGGATGCCAGTGTCTGGAAAGGCCCATTTTGGAGAGTTAGTTCTGGACTTAGACTGCAGCAAAAGCTTTGCTTAGAAGGGACTCTGGCATATTTCTAAGCTTTAAGGTGAGGTTTTTACCTTTGTGAGAGGGAAGGATATAGGAGATAGCTGTGTTCAGTTGTGCTTAAAATATCAGCATCTGACTTGTCACGTAACTAAAAACAAACAACCAAACAACTGCATGTGCATTTTTCCAGTAAGTGGCAATAAGATGGGAGAGGTGCCTATCCCATTTTCAATGGCGTTGAAAAACAATATTGTGGGAACAAATCAAAGTGAGATCTTGAAGCTTTGGGGCCACCCCCGGAGAGCACCGTTCGCTCAGCAAAGCAGCGCAGGATGTCTGGTTGCCTGTTGTGGAGCACGCCCAGGTCTCGTGTTGCTTTCTAGCCAGGGAGTGTTGCAATCTGATACTCGGAGGTAATCAGAAGTTCTGCATAGGCTCGGAAGAGCCATTCTTCAGCACTTTTTATGAAGATAGATAGGCTGTAATTAACAGTCTGTGGAAGCAGCCTGCTTGGAGAAAAAAAAAACTTGCTGGAGAATCTTAATTTTAACCATTGACTCAAAGAACAATCAAAGGGAGGGAAGTGCTGACTTTGATGGCTTTCTGCAGATTAAGATAACTTCGGTCTCCCAGGGAAACCTTATCTGGTAGCGGGAGGAGGGCACATCCCAGCTTCCCAGGCATTGCTGCTAGACATGTGCAGGACAGTGAGATTGGGAGGCTGACTAGACCTAATGTAATTTCAGTGTAGATACACACAGAGCATGTTTTGAATTTAGTCCCAGAGCACTATTCAAAATAGAGGATATTTTCCACGTTAAGAGTGTTCAGGAAGAAATGTATGGGTTTTGGCCAGTGCTGGAAATAGGATGAACAAAACAAAGCAGTCTTGCGCGTTGTGGGGTGCGTGGAGTGTGGAATTTCCCTCCTGCTCCACTCTTAGCACTTGCAAATGAACTGCTGAAGCAAACCAAATGCTCCTTCGGATGCAGGTAGGCCCAGAGAGGCTGGCGGCTGGTGCAGGTGTTCTGTGTCATCCAGCAGCTCCCGTTCCTGGCCTTCTTCCCTAATCGCTAACACAAGAGCACAAACACTGTCGGAGATGTTTAGCTTTTCTCATTTGTTTTCTGGAAGTGCCAGGCTGTGTTTCATCCCAAAGGACACACGGCAGCAGCGAATGCAACCTGCAGAGGCCAGGAGGACCTCTTGCTGCCACCAATGCATGTGTGGCCAGCAGGAGCATCTGCTGCCTGGCACTACGAGGGAGTTGTCTCGTTAGACCCTTGGTGGGATCTTGATTACCCTGATGGCCGTTGCATGCTGCGGTGTAGTGAAGAAAATAATTTTTCACCTTTCTTTGATGCTGAAACACAAATCAGAGTGATTGGTTTCAGGCTAACGCTGGGCTGCCTCTGGGCAAAGCCGGGGAGCTGCCTGGTCCCTAGGGGCTGTGGGTGCCCGTGGCTGTCCCTCCAGGCATGCCTGTCTTCTGCCTTGGGGGTTGCACAGTCTTCTTCCAGGACTTCATCCATCATGCTCCCTTGATTTAATAAAAAGGTGGTGTAAATGTCAGCTCCCTGGATACCTGCAGCCACCTGAGGCTTTACGGCACTGTTTGGTCTGGTTGCTGCTATTTTGGGTTGAGAAAAACAAGGGGCAGAAGGATGCTTTCAGCTTCTAGCTGTTGCGTTTTCGTTGAGCAGCGGGTCTGAATATTCTTGCTATAACGTCTAGATAGACGTTAAAGAAAACGTATTGTGATTTATGCCCTCCTCAAAGTTACAGATAAGATCTAAATGGCCTCGTTACAGCACCATTTAGCTAGTAGAGCCAGGATTTAAGCTGTGTTAATTCCAGCTGTTGGGCCAAAAACTCAAGAAGTGCTAGCATAGTGTAAATATTTAATAGACTATTGCCATTTAAAAGATTAACAGCTCTCCAGCAACTCTTGGGCTGGGCGGAGTTGGGTTGCAGTTCTCTGGTTTCTATCAAGTCAATGAATTTTAGCACTGAACTCCCTGGAAAGCTGATCTAAACCTCTTAGTCATACTCCAAAGAGTAGGCTTGGCTCTGTGCAAGTTACTTGTGCTGCAGTCCCCTATCGCAGCCTTGCTTCTGACTGGGTCATCCCCAGACGAGGACGATTCAGCCAAATTTGCCTCTTCCTATACAAACACCTGGCAAAAAGAAAAGCAGCACTGGGAGAATAGGAAGCTGCTGCCACAGGAATTAGCCCGCTGACTCTGTACTTCTCTGATTTCTAGGAAGATGACGAGAAGATCATTCAGGAGATTCAGAAAGAGGCTGAAGAGGAACAAAGGAAGAAGAACGGAGGTAAGTCACAGTCTTTATCTGTGCTGTGGTATCAGACTGAGGATGGTAGGAGGACATAGGGCTCCCAGCTCTGGTCTTGTTGGCTTCTTCCCACAGCCTGGCTGCTTGCAAGCTTCTCTGTGCGTTGCTGTGCTGCACCAAACCCCACCAAAATCGTGCTCTAGAGGAGTGCAAGCCATCACCCTGCTCCTGCTGGCAGCCTGTCTAGCTTTAAAGGGCTGTTGCTTGCAGGCTGCAGCTGGGACCATGGGCAGACAGGAGGCTCGTGGGTGCAGCGATGTCTCCTCTCTGCTTGGCAAAGCAGCTGACCGGGCAGTACGAGCATGGACCAGGCCTGGTGGGTTTTGTTTGTAGGATGACTGGTTCATTTCCTTCCTCCCTCTGCAGAGAACAGCTTCAAGCGGATCGGCCCTCCTGTGGAAAAGCCCATGGAGAAAATCCAGAGGATTGAAGTCATCCCCAGACCTGTTCCTCAGAACCTCCATCAGCCCCGGATGCCTCCGTACCCCTTCGTGCACCCCCCCTTCCCGCTCCCTCCCGTCCGTCCCATGTACAATAACATCCCCCTCAACATAGGCCCCATCCCCGCCCCCTACGTGCCCCCGCTGCCTAACATGAGGGTGAACTACGATTTTCCCCAGATCAACGTTCAGCTGGAGCACAACTTGCCTATGCACTTTGGCCCTCAGCCTCGACACCGGTTCTGACCTGGTTCCAATAGCACCTGACACAGAGTCACTGCAGGGCAAAGCCACCCCGGTAACGTCACCCCGTCCTGCTTCAGCCCCCTGGCTTAGCCAGCTGCAAGGGGAGCTGCTGTGACTCACGTGTCCCTGCACTACACCCCTGGCCATGGCTTCTCCGGACTTTTTGCAATTAAACATTTCAGCCTGTGCTGCAACAGGGCTCGGTGCTGCGTTTCCGAGGATCTCTTCCTATGTTGAGAGTCCAGGTTTTTTGTTGTTTGTTTGTTTGTTTGGCAAGGTCTGTTCAGACAGCTGTTGGGAGGGAAAGTGAGGCTTGTGGAGCACAGGGATGCAAGCGTTCCTCGGGAGTTTTCCAAAAATTCAACCTTCCTGCTGGCCAGAGCAGCTGCAACAAGCCTGGGGGAAGTCTTGGGGGAAGGAAGGAGAGACTTGGCACCTGAGCAAGACCTTCAGGATCAAGGTAACAGAACCCTTCTGCCCTAGCCCAAGGCAGGGTTTCCCATCTTCTCCAGCATCCCTGTAATCTGCTAACACCTCCCAGCAGAAATAAATAGTTCAACCCCCAGTAAACGTAGTGTATTTAGCATTCCTCGCTCTGCGAGAGGAGTGAGGAGATGCGGCAGCCATCTCGTTGCTCAGATCTTGGTAGGCAGCCCCAGAGCCGTGTCCTGTCTCAGGGCTTTACGCAGTAGCAGGAGTCTCTGGTACCCTAATCTGGGAACTGAGCTTGCCCCCTTCCAAGGGCTCAGGTGTTTTTCCCCAGAGGGAAGCTGCCTCTCAGCTTCCCAAACGTGGCCTTGGCTTTGCTGTTACCCAGGCACCCCAAATGCCCATCTGCTCCTGGCAGCAGGCATCGCGCACCCGGGGGAAGCGCTCGGAGCCGAAGCCACATCCCTCATCTCACAGACTGCTGGGGCGGATACGTACTTTGGGGCACAGGCAGTGGTGGGTGCTGATGCACACAAACAAGGGAGCACCGCGTCGGTCTGCAGGCAGGCAGCGAGCCCGGAGCCCCCCCCCCAGAGCCCCCCCTTAGCCCAAATCCCCGCAAGCCCGCAGGCAGCAGCCTCGTGCTGTCGGGAGCTGGCTGCTTCTGAAACATTTAACTCCCGAAAACTTGTATTGCAGTTTAATTGGCTTCAGAAGCACGCGTTAAAAGGCAAACACGAGCATCGCTGGGCTTAGGAGGGCGAGGATTTAGGGGAAGCAGAGCTGTGTAAGGAGCAGGGTTGCAGTTGCTGCCTGAGCTTGTCACTGGGGTGTGTGAGGAGCGTTGGTGCAAAGCCCTTTCCCCAGACCTTGGCTGGACTGTCTGGGACAGACCCCTATAAAAACTAGTTGGAGGAAGAAAGCCTCCTCCCAGAAGTTCTGGGCTTGTTTTTGGTTTGGTTTTGTTTTTTACCAGCCCGGTTGCGCAGCCGTTGCTGAGTTTTGATCTGTGCTGCATCCTGCTCCTTCCTGCTGAGAGCCAGCTCAGGGCAATTCCCTGCTGGTTTCCTCCCGCTGTGTTTTAGCGTCCAGGTGTCTTTTGGCTGTGTTTTTGTTCAGGTAAAGCTCCCTGCCTCTGCCTCTTGACGTCTGTCAAGCCTTCCCTTGCTTGCAGCTCTCCATACCCACTCCTGGCGCAGCATCTCCTCGGGCGCACGGTGCCCCGCTGGAAGCTCCCAGAGAGAGGCCTGGGACAGCAGCTCCAGGTGGCAGGAGATGATTTCCCCACCGCCTGTGGGGCTGTTGCCTCTGGGAGGGTTTCACAGCGGGCACTTCCCTGCCTTTTGGAGCTGAATCAGCAATTTCCCTGCCTTCAGGTGTTTCCTATGGTTTGAAATGCGTCCTACGAAGCGTGCGTGTTCCTCAGTGCCATGTTCTCTCTAGCATTAACAACCAAGCGGTATTCACTTGCTGCTATTTTTAAAATTTTCTCTTCATGCGTTTCTGGAGGTAGCCGTGGGGCTGTGGTGGCTTCCCCACTGTTGCTTCGCAGGATTTTAGCCAGGTTTAAAGCCTGCCTTGCACAAAATGCTTCCTGCAGCAGCCAGGAGCAGTGGCGCCGTGCTGGATTTCTGGGGGGGTGGCGGGGCTCTGGCTGCCCTTACCAGCACCATCAGGCGCCCAGAGCATCGACCCGGTTCAGACGGAGCGCGGGTGGCTTCCTGCTGCAGAAAGGGAACCTTGTTTTTTTCAGTAGCTGAGATCTTGTGGGCTCGAGGGCTGGCTTAGCTGAGGCTTCCAGCCTTGGCGAAGCGCATGCTGTTCCCCGGCAGGCTCGCAGCCGTCCCCCAGCAGAACAAGGGGGCCAGGCAGCGGAGGTGAGGGCGGCCAGGCCGCCTTCCTTGGTGTCATCCATTCCCCTGGTTAGGGCTCAGCGCTGACCCCCAGCACCCCTGGGAGCTGGGGACCCTGGGGACACCTCCCTGGGGACACGGCAGCTCACGCTGCTGCCCTGGATCAATGATCGGGCTGCTGGCAGGGAGGCAGGGAAGGCTGGTCCCCCGCACAGCCACGAGCTGCTGGGTGTCCGAGAGGAGGAATCGGTGCTGGGGAGGAGCTGGGAGCTGCGCGGTGCCTGGGTGCGGGTGCTTCTCCCACCGAGAAAACCCCCAGGTCACTGAAATCGCATCCGCAGCCGAAACGTGCGGCTGCGCCTTGCCCCTAACCTGCGCGGCTTCCAGCACTTGTGGTTTCTGATAGCATTTGGGGCTGTTGTTGGTTTTTTTTACTTTAAAAGAAAAATAAAGTTATTGCACAACCCCCAGAAATCCCTGCTCTGGGCCCTTCGGTTCTGCGTCCCATTTCCCTCCTGCAGCCCTTGCCACGCGTGGGTTGGGGCGGCAGGGAGGTCGCTGTGCCCGGGCTGCTCCTCTCCAGGTACTCGTTATGGTTAATTGCAGTGTCCCGTTTTACTTGCCTTAAAGGTGGAGAGAGAAACTTAGTATTTGCACTTAGCAAAACGTTATATTAAAAGAAAGAAACCCTGTAAAGATGTGCATGTTCTGCAACTTTGTATAACAATAGCCGAAAATAAATAGGTGGTTTATTAAAAATAAATAAAATATTTTTCTTTACCTTCCGTTAGTAAACCATTCTAATATTCTGTGTGTACAAAGTTTCCTGTATTATATTGTAATTTGAATTTTTGTAAATAAATTTGTGCACTCTGGCTTTCACCTCCGTGCTTTGCTTGCAGCGGGAGCCTCGTCCCCGCCGTGGGACGCTGGGGACGGCGCCGGTGGGGGGCAGGACCCCCTGCCCCTCCTGCGGGAGCCTGATGCCTTCCAAACGCTGCCGAGAGGAGCCGAACGGAACAGAAAATGGTTTCCAGTCGCTCCTGTAAATGGAAACCAGGAGGTGTGAGCGGCACTGCGCCAGGCTTCGGGGACTTCCCCCTTGCAGGAGCAGGGGTAGAGGCAGGCTCCGGGGCTCCGGCTTCCTTTGGCTCAGCAGCGAGAGGAAAGGAAGCGGCTGCTGGCAGCTCGGGGACCGGGGGAGACCCCCGGGGGGCTGTGGGGGCTCCTCCGCTCTTCGTGGAGCGAGGGGTCCCGAAATGGGTCCAGGGCAGCGCAGCCGTGGCTGCTGTGCAGGAAGCATTGAGCCCTGCTTTGTCACGGAGGGGGAGGTGAACTGAAGTTACATTTGGGTTAAAAGCCCTGTGTTTGCAGGGGGGTGGCAGCCCCTCACCAACAGGCAGGGGGAAAGGGGCCGGGAGGGAGGTGCTGAGCACCCGTGGCGTGGCCGGGAAGCTGAGCGAGCAGAGATGCTCAGCGCTTCCTGCACAGCATTCATTTTTTTCCCCTGTTTATAACAGCGGGCTGACATCCTTCCTTTGTTCAGCCCTCGCTGCCCTGCTCCAATGCTTCTGCAAAGCTAAGGGTCCCTCCTGGGGTGTGTTTCAGGCCCAAGCTTTGCTTCTAGCAAACCAACGTTACCTTCTAAAAGCCGAGCAAGCGTCCGCCCGTGACCTGCACACGCTGCTTTCGCATCGCCCTGTGGCTGGGCTGGGGGCACATCCCGGTGCCCCGGCTCATCCGCCTGGACGCAGTGTTTGGGCTGGGCTGGGTCGCAAATGCTTTTTGTTGTTTCCTTTTTTTTTTCTCTTTATTTTTTCCTTTTTCTCCCCCTCCCTTTTCCCGTATCGCCAAGCAGAGCAGCAGCTTTGCCTCCCAGGATGGTCGCAGGAGCATCCCCCTGACCCGTGCATAGCTCGGGAGCATCTCGAGGACGCACATGGGCTGGGGGGCTGGGGCCTGCCCCGAGCAGCTCAGAACGTGACCTGGGCTCTGGCCAGCTTTGCTTTTAAGCCTGCTTGCTGGAAGCGAGCTTCATTTCCCACCACGCCACCCACGATATTTAGAGGCAGCTCGATCTTTGGGACGCTCTTTGGCCAGCCCCCAAATGCTCTCAGCCGTCTGTGCTTCGCGTGCCCCGGATCGCTGTCCCCAAGCCCGGCCGTCGCTGCAGCCCCCCCGACAGACCAGGCACCGCCGCTCGTGTCCGAATGCAGGTTTTTTTTTATTTGTTTTTCTCCATTTGAAGCTAGTTTTCTTTTAAGTTATACAAATGGCACTTACAAAAAAATAATAATAATAATAATAAAAAAAAAAACGAACGAACCCCAAACTTAAATTTCAGAGTGAGATGTTTTTGGAGAGTCACGACACCCGAGGAGAGGAGACGGGGGGGGGGGGGTTGGGGGGGAGATGTCGACCTAGTGTCACACGGGAGAAGCCGGAGCAGGAGGGACACGGATTGACCTGCCACTAGGGCCGGGGAGGAGGAGACACAGCGGGTGTGAAGGCCAGCAAAAAGTGTGTGCCAAGTCACAGGGTCGCTCAGGGCTTCATCAAGACACTTGGTTCCTTCGAGAGGCACCTTCGGCCCCGGGCGGGCGCGTTTTCCAGGGCGCCTGGCTGGGAGCCGCGGTGGGGCCCCGGCGGGGACCCCGTGGCAGTGAGGGACCCGTCTGGGAGCTGTCCCCTCGCTGGGGCCGGGTCGGCCGCTCTCCGAGCTGAGAGTTTAGCACCAAGCTCCCGCGGAGGCCGCCCCTAGGATGGCAGCGCGGCTGTAAGGCTGGCGAGCCCCGAGCTTGCGGGAGGCACCGGCCTCGTCTTGGCACAGCGTTGACGCCGTGAGCACCCTTGGCGTGGGGGGCGAGGGGCGCGGGGAAAAGGCTCCGTGGTGTGGGGAGCGGCCACCCAAAGGGTCAAAGTGCCTTTCAACACCCTCGAGGACGCTTCAGCATCACCCGTCACGAACGCTCACATCGTTAACACGCTAATGCAGACCTAGTACAGACAACAGCTGGTAACACAGTGCCATGGAGAGCATATATAAATAGATACTAACAAAAATACTGTTTTGGTCATTATTATTATTATTTTCTTTTCTGCTTCCAGTAAGGACGAGATGGCATGCTGGCGAAGCCGAGGTGCCCCGCGGGCTGGTGGACCAGGAGCTGCCCCTCCTCGGGGGCGCTTCCCAAATCAGCGGTGGGCACCCAGGGGTGCGCTTTGCTGTTCCAGTATTTGTATGAGGAAAAAAGAAAAAAAAGAAAAAAGAAAGAAAGAAAAAGTACTGAGCAAATACCACTGTGCAAAGTTTGCTAAGGAACTTTTCTATTCTGTAAACCGAAATCTGCAGCTCTTGCCTCCAGCCGGCCCCCGGGGGAGGCTGTGCCCAGCGCGGCCTCGCGCGCTGATGGGGACCTGGGGGGCATCACTGGAGCCCCCCGGTGTGGGTTTGCTCCACGTGCCCCCACCCCAACCCCTGCCCCCTCCCAGGCACTGCAGCTCCTTCGGCAGCAGGGGCACCGCGAGGGGCAGGGATGACCCCAAGGAGGAGGAAGAGGAGGAAGAAGAGCGCAGGGTGGCAGCGAGATGAATTGCCGGGGCTTTCCAGAGGGGATCACCCCAAAATCGATTCCAGGTGGGCCACCTGCACAGCCGGGGAGGGGATCAGCTCGCTGGCCCTACTGCAGCACGTAAGGTCACCTCTCGTGCCTCGGCTGGGGACAGGACAGCAGAGGGGTCTCCGCTGGCTTGGATCGGACGGGACCGGGGGACCCTGGCAGCACAGGGCAAGGTGGCACCGGCACTGCAATGCAGAGGAGAGCACGGAGGTGACCTTGTTCCCTTTTTTTTTTTCCAGTTGCAGAGAGGAAAGTAAACTACTGAGGTGGTGCTCGGGGCCAGGACGGGGCACAGCAGCCTCCGAGCTGAGCAGGGCCGGGGCGAGGAAGGGCCCTCAGCAGCCCTCCAGGTGCAGGCGGCAGCGCCGCGCGCTGCCGGGTGACTTATCCAGTTCTCACGGGGATGAAGGGGGGGGACCCACCTCCGACACAAGGCGCTGGGCTCTACGGCGGGAGGGGAGGGCAAGCCAGCCTGAAAATCCTTTTACGGAGAGGAGAAATTCAAAACAAAACGAAACCGAACCAAAAAAAAAAAAAAAAAAAAGGAAAAAAAAAGACAGGGGAAAGAAAAGTTGGCAATGGGAGGGAGGTACGCTAAAGTGCATTAATATTCCCAGAGGGTGGAGGCGTCAATGGCGTCGGCGGATGCCTTGAGGACCCCGGCATGGTCGCCCTTCAGGTATTTGCCATTGATTTTGATGGCCACTTTGTTATAGTCGCAGAACTCAAAAAAGAAGTCCACGGGCGTGTCGCTGCTGCTGGTGACGGACGACTCGCTCCCCACCATCCAGTACTTCCCGGTGGCATCTGCGGGCAGAGGGGACCCCGTGAGCTGCCACCGCCGCGGGGACCCGGCCCCGACGCCCCCCCGGCGGCGATGACCAGGGGATGGGGACGTGCGCGGAGCCCCCGGCCCGAAGCCACGGCCTCACCTTTGATGTTGTAGGCTCCGTCGTTGAACTCCAGCTGGAAGACGTCGTAGGAGGAGCGGTTGGAGTCCAGGGTGCCGGTCACCTTCCGGCAGCCGATGAAGCCGTGCTCGCCGCGCAGGACGATGATGGGCCTGTTGATCAGCTTCATCACGAAGTGCTCCGTCTCGCCTGCGCCCGAGGGGAGAGCAGCGTGAGGCCATGGGAACACGGAGCCTGGTCCCCGGGAGGGCACCCGGCGGCGAGGCAGGCGCACGCGCCCCAATATTTCTCACCCACCCCAAGCATCGCCGGGGCGAGGTGCCGGGCTTGGGGACACCCCTGACCCCGTCCATGCTGCCGTCCCAGCCCGGGGCTGGGGTCCCCGCGGGGTCCCTTACCCGCTGTCTCCATGGAGGCCGCCAGCTGCCCGTTCTTCTTGGCCGTCACGTACTTGCCGTTGGCGGCTTTCAGGGTGATGCGCTTGTCGCACCACTCGATGTCGAAATAGCAGCTCGCGTTCCTGGGGGGGGCACGGTGTGCAGTCAGCAGGATATGCCAGGTTGGGGACCCCCAAAAAATACCACCCCCATGAGCTCGGAAGCAGGGTGTCCTGATCCAGCCGGGTTTTGGCAGGACGAGGGAAGCTGCGGCGTCCGCCCGGGTTAAGACTTCTACCCCAGCTGTCCGCGGGGACATGGAGCTGAAGGCACTTCGGGGCCTTTCCGCCCAGCTCTCAGCTGGCTCCAGCGGCCGGCTCTAAGTGCAGGGTAAGCGTTTTGGCCGCCCCAGCCTGCCGGGAAGGATGACGTGGCCCCAGGGGACTTCCCAGCACCACGGGGGCAAGCCCAGGCTCAGCCCCGGCTCCCCAGGGAATTCGCCAGGGAGCATTTTGGGGCGAGCCCCTCGGAAACACGAGCAGGTCCCCGAAGCGGCCGGGGGCGCGAGGCGGGGACTCACTTTGTGGAGGCGGTGGACTGGATGCCCCCGTTGGAGGTGAGGGTCCAGTACTTGCCCGTGTAGGTCCTGAAGGCGCATTTCTTGGTGTCCTTGTTGATCTCCAGCTGGTAGGTCTCCTGGTCACCCTCCTCGTCTTGGTTGGCCGAGAGGTCCATCCCTGCGGGATGGAGACAGAGGTCAGGGGGTGCCGGGGGGAGGATGTCACAGGGACCCCAGCCCACGGAGACCCAGCTGCTGGGGCCACGACCAGCTCCTGCTTCCATTTGGCAATGCCTGAATCCCTCAGACGTGGCCTCCCCTGGGACATTTGGGGTTCAAACCCAGGTTTCCATTTGGGTGCTCAAGGAGCGGGGCAGAACCCAGCGCTGCAGCCTGCACAGAGCCAGCCCCAGCCCCAGCTCAGGGCTCTTGGGCTCCAGCACCGCAAAACAAAGACAATTTGGGGTATTTCCACATGCAAAAGGGCCGTAGGTTGGGGTTTTTTGTTTGTTTGTTTTTCCAGGAGGTGACAGCCGGGTTATTCAAGCCCTTAGCCAAGGCCTCTGTGCCACCGACGAGCTCCCTGCTCGCCTCCGTGGCCACGACCCAGCAGCCGGTGCCTGCCCCCATCCCAGGCACCATTTTCGGACTGTTTTGGACATTTTGGAGATTATGGTGACTCACAGTGAGGATTTCCCCAGGCCCAGGACCCCACTCACCCCAGCCCTGCCGAGCTGGATGCAGCCGGTCCCGTGGCCACCGGGTGCGGTGCCAGGACCACCGCTGGCCCCTGGCCACAAGCACATCTGCCCTCAGGCGCTAAGCCCAACAAACCTGCCTCGTCAGGGCTGCTGGGGCCAAATGGGAGGCAGAGCTCTCCAGCTCGGCGGGTTTTTTGCCTAAAAATACTTTTGGGATGGGAGTCACAAGCCATAGCTTGGAGCCGAAGCTGAGCAGCCGAGCTGGCCGGGTTGGGTTTCAGGGAGGGAGCTGGATGTGGCCCCTTCCCCAGGAGTCCTGCTGCCTGCACAGGCTGGGCTGAGCTTTTCAGAGCTGAAAGCTCGGAAACATCCCTGTTTCCCCCCTGCTTCATGCACGTTATGGGTTCAAGACCCATCTTGCACCCATTCCTTGAAGGCACACATGGTGCCAGTGCCAGCTCCCGGCACGCAGTGCGGCTCAGAAGGTGCTGGAGGAGGAGGCACCACCTCTGCAGGGCACCCCAGCACCAGCTGGCTCTCGGCCTTTGAAATGGAAATGCCTTCCCCCGAAGCTGTGTCAGACACGGCTACCTGGCGGCCTGCTATCGCTGGATCTGTATCTCCAAACCCTCCATGCTGGGCCCTGCCAGACGGGCAGGATCTGCTGCTGCCGAGCAGCCGGGCTTTGCATATCAGCCTCCCGCCCCCTTCTAAAGGGATTAGGCTTTGAAGGTTTTTCTTTGTAGTCCCTAATCTTATCTCCCGCACCCAAGCTGTCCTGTCACCTCCACAATGCTGCCCATTCGCGCCACCTTCTCCCCAGCCAGGGGTCCCCCAGCACCTCCCCAGGGCTCTGCTGGCTCCCAAGGCTCCATCCCAGCAAGACGGGGATGCGGTGAGGGGCCAGGCATGGGGCAGAGCTCGGGGCTGGCCCAACCATCGTGGTGCTGCCAGCAGCCCCGCTCCCGGCCCCATCCCCGTGTGCCGAACGCTGCCTGGTGCCACGGGGCCGGGTTTTTGCTCCTGGGGAGGAGCAGGACGCAGCGTGGCAGCCCCCCGCCGCCCCGCAGGGGCTCCGCGCCGCACGGCGGAGGGGGAACATTTGGTTTTGATTTTGCGCTCCCGCTGGGAAAGCAGCGCCAAGCCCAGCTGCTTGCAGCCCCACGCTGGCTCTGCCGAGAGTCGTGTAACCGACAGCCGAGCGCCGGCCAAGAAAGCCTTTGTGAGCAGAGGCTGAGCCCTGCCCGGGCGAGCCCGGCGCCTCCCAGCACGGCACGAGCCCCGTTTCAGCCTCAGCACATGCTGCAGCACCCGGTCCCCGATGGGACAATGGGGACAGGGACAGCTCGCCCCACCAGCTGCATGCCCAAGCCCCTTGGGGCGATGGCGTTCCCCCCACGCCACGTTTTTGGTGTGCTTCACGGCCTGCAGACGCAGCACGGAGCCTGGGAGATGCTGCAAAGCACCACGGACGGGCCGGGGATGGAGCAGGCGGGTGTGCGCCATCGCCCCCGGCACGGCGAGCCCCGCGCTCCCACCTGGAGCAGGGATTTTGGGGAGGTTTTGCTTTGTCCGGTGCCAGGCTGGGGAAAGCGGCTGCGCCTCGCGGGGGCCCGTCGGCGAGGGGGGTCTCCCACCGCCCCCAGCCCGAAAGCGGCGCGGGGTTGGGTTACGCCGAGTCAGCGGAAAGGAATGCAATTATGGGGAGGCTTCAAAGGGCTGTAACTGAGCCCGAGCTGAAGGTTTGGGGGTCAGGGCTGGAGAAACGCGGGGAGGAGCTGGGAGATGGCGGGATGCCGGCCATGTCGCCCTCGCCGTGTCCCCCTCTCCTCCTCCCAGCCCGGCCACGTGTCCCCCCGCTTTCTGCAGCCCAGGGCACCCGCGCCGCCCTCCCGCAGCGCCCGGCCGCGGTTGCTGCTGCAGGCAGGCTTTAATTAACGCTCCTGGTAAAGTCAGTCTGGAGCCAGCACGCCTCTCCCTGACCTTGCCAAGGCCACTAATTACAGCTGGAGGCAGGAGGGGGCCGAGCACGGGGCCGGAGGGCGGCACTTCGGGAGGGGCGCGCCGGTCCCCCCAAAAATGCCCTGCATGGGTGCCCTGCAGCCTGGGAGAAACCCAAGGGTTGCTGCGGGGTCCTCTGCGTTTCTGCCCGGGGATGGGGCGGAGGCTGGAGGTGAGCGTGGGTGCAGGAGCAGGCGCACATCCCATCCATCGAGTCCTCGTACCCAGCCACCTTCCTGGCATCTCCTTCAGGGGTTGTTTATGCTACACCAGGAAGGCAAACCAAGCCAGTTTTTGTCTAGGAAGAACAGCCTGGAGAGCTCACAGGGCTGCCAGAGCACCCTGGGACGCAGCTCTGCAACAGGTCATGGGCAGGGGTGAAACCCCGACCCCCCCCAAACCCTCCCCTACATTCACCCTCTTCCTCCACGGCATCCTCCAGCCCCAACACACCACTGGGTGCCCCCAGCTGAGACGCTGCCACCACCACCCACGTGTCCCCAGCTCCGTGCAGGAGCTGCTCCTCATCCCCACCTGCTTGGTGCCTGCGGCCCCTCCTCTCCCCCCCCCATCCCGCAGGCTGCCTCCCTGCACCCCCTCCCCAAAAACACCTCGCTTCCAAGCACCTCGGGCCCTCTCCCCCCTCCCCAGCCCAGGCGCAGCTCCCCGGGCAGGGGGGGCTGGCAGGGGCGCAGCGAGCCCTCGGGGACCCTCCTTGCCACAAAGGGCCCTTTGTTGCCGCAGCCGGGGCTGGGCCGGAGCCATTCAGCAGGGGCAGGAAGCTGCTGGCTGCTCACAAACACCCCGGCTCCTTTTTAAGGTGCAGTGGGGGCTCAGGACCCCCAGGGGCACTTTTTGCATCAGTTGTGGCTCGGGGAGCCACGGGGCCACCCCCAGCCCCAGGCACCCACCTCATTGGGGATGGGGGGGGGGGGCACAGCATCCCCAGCACCCCACGCATGGGGACAGTGACACCGGCCAGCCTGAGGATGAGGCTCCAAGCCAAGCTGAGCACCACCGAGGCGCAGCGAGCAGGATGCAGCCATGCTCCCCATGCCCCATCCTGCTGCTGGGGGAATGGACAGACGGACAGCATTTGCCCGTGCCCCCCAGGGCTACCAGGGCTTTGTGGGGGGTGTGGGGGAGAAATGCCTGCAAATGCTTCCTTGGCTGGGCGGCTGCCTGCCCGTTACCCCTGGGACCTTCTCCAACAGGAGGGCAGGGGCAGCCCGGCGGAAACCCAAAAGGGACCCGAGCCAGGCGGTGCCGCTCCCAGCACCATGCAGGATGAGCTCCCCCTGTTTCCGCAGGGAACGCGGGCGCTTGGGTGGCTGCAGCCCCCCCTCCCACTCCCCGTTTCCCCCTTGTGTCCCCTCCCCGCTCTATTTCTCTTGGAGAGGGTCCGTGCACAGCGGGGAGACCCCTGTTGCCGGGGAGATTTGGCTCCCCCCTCTCCGCAGCACACAAAGCCGGCGGCTTGGCGAGCGCAGCCCCCTCTCCACGTCCCCCAGCCCCCTCTCCACGTCCCCCAGCCCACACCTCGCCCCACATCTGGTTTTCCCATCTCCGGTGACAAAGGGCTGCAGCAACCCTTCCCCCACAGCGCTGCGGCAGCTTCGCGCCGCCATCGCCATCATCTCCATCCTCCTCCTCCTCCTCCTCCCCCCCGAGCCCCCGCGCCCAGGCACGGCTGCCCGGCTCCTCTGCAGCAATCTCTTTCTTTCAGGGGCCGCTTGGCAGCGCAGGATTTATTCTCCCAAAGGAGAAAGGCTGCAAGGTCGCTGCCCGCGCGCAGATAAGGGTTAAGCTGCAACCTTGGAATATATAAATAATTAAAAAAAAAAAAATCCCCCGGTGCTTTTTGGCCCAGGCAAGGCATGCTCGCACCGATCCCGCGCCCGGCGTGCACCGGCCTGACTTGGCACGCCGGCGACGTGCCCCGCGGCTCCCACGCTGCAGCTGCTCAGCATCGCCCTGCCCGCCCTGGGCTCGTTTTTTGGGGCCCGGTGCTTTTTCTGTGTGCTCCCCAAAGCCCCTCTCCGAGCCCCGAAGGTGGGATTTGGTCCCGCCACCCACCCCCCAGGCGCGGGGCCGGCCGTGCTTTGTGCTCGACGGTGGCCTCGTGCCCGGGGAGCGGCGGCGCGCGGCCACACGGCACGGGGCACGCGGTGGCTTCGCCCGTGGGACGAGGGGACGGGGACGTGGGGACGGCGGCGGTGGCAGCATCACGGCCGCCTTTGTGCCGGCTCCATGTAGGTCACGTCCGCCCCACGCTGCCGAGAGGTTTGGCGAGGCCATTTTATGGATTGCTGCCAGCGTTGGGGGGGGGGGCCCCCCCCCCCCCCCCCCCCATTTATCGGGGGGTCACAGCCCCATGCAGGGGGCACCGCAGCCCCCCAGGGCCCCGCGCTGCAGGATGATGGCCCAGAGATGCTCGGGGAGGAGGAGGGGGGGAGGGTTGGGAAGGGCTTTGTTGGTGAACAATGAGCTCCGGAGGAAGGGAGGCGGTGGATGGCTGCTCTGCCTCCTCCCCGACAATGGAAGACCCCAGGAGCCTCCCCCCCCAAATCCCCTCTGCCCCCCACAGACCCTCACTGTGCCCTCCCCCCCCCGGGCACCCCAAGGAGGCGACGCTGCAGGGATGGGGGCGCTGGGGGGGGCGCAGGGGGAGGGAGAGGGATGTGGGAGGGGGCTGGGGCAGGATGTGGGGGGGCGGAGGGAGGGACCCCAGGGAGCCATGGTGGGGGTGCCACGGGGAGATGGGGGCTTCAGGGAAGCGTCTGTGGGGCTCAAGGGGGGGGACCCCTCACGTGGCCATGGCGGAGGGCTGCAGGGGGCACCCTGCGGGGTCGCTGCTGCCCGGGGGGGCGTCACCATGCTGGGGGGGTGCACGGGGGGCACCACGGGGGCAGCGGTGCCCCAGGGATGTGGGGGTGCGGAGGAGACACCGTGCTGCAGGGGGATGCAGGGAGCGGGGTCACGGGGCCGTGCCCGTGGGGGCGACAACTCCCGAGGGATGCAGGGGGGCGCGGAGGGGCAGCGATGCCCAAGGGATGCCGGGGATGGCGAGGAGACGGTGCCGCAGGGCTGGGGGCGATGGCGAGAGCACCGCGGGGGCGCTCCACCCTGCGTCCCCATTCCTCCCTCTCCATATCCCCATCCCTCTCCACGTCCCCGTCCCTTACCTTGCCGGGTGGAGACGTTGCGGTCGTTCCCGGCGCGCAGCACGACCTGCGGGCAGCTCTGCTCCAGGGCGAAGAGCTCGTCCTTCCCCACCTTGCTGCTCTTACCCGCCTTCAGGGTGCCGCTGGGCCCCGACGGGGCGAGGTAGCGTCCCTCGCCGTCGCGGAAAGCCACCTTCCCGCAGCGGAACTCCAGCGTGAAGGCGGTGCCGGGCTCGGCGGCGGGGACGAGGCGGCCGTCGCAGCGCAGCAGGCGGTGGTCGCAGCTCTGCAGGCTGTAGCGCTGCTCCACGAAGAGCAGGGTGATGAGCGCGTCCACGCCCCACGGCACGTCGCGGTCCACGGCCAGCTCGTCGCGGCGGGGCCCCAGGTGGGCGTAGCGCTTGCGGGCCAGGCTGTAGAGGTTGGCCTGCGGGTGCATGGCCAAGTGCACGCTCCACTTCTCGGCCGCCGAGACGGCGGGGGCGAAGCACGACAGGCGGTCCTCGGTGCCGCCGAAGAAGCGGCGGTGCGGCTCGGACTGCAGCGACCAGCGCCCGTCGCCGTGGGCCACCACGAGGAAGCGGCAGTCGGGGCCCGGCTCCTCGCTGTCGCAGCTCACCCGGCCGTCCTTGTCGGCCGCCAGGTAGCGGCCCAGGTGGCTCTTGAGGAGCACGGCGCTGGAGTCCTCGCCGTCCTGCTCCAGCGTCCAGATCTGCTTCTTCTTCATGCTGGCGGCCGAGGCGTTCACCTTGAAGCCGAAGGCCTCGGCCGTCAGGTACTTGTTGCTGCAGTTGATCAGCCCGAACTGGATCTGCACCGGCTCCGCCGTCCCGTTCGCCGTCATCCTGCCGCCGCTGCCGCCGCCGCCGCCGCCGCCCCGACGCCGCCTTTTATACGGCCCCGACGCCGCAGCGCCGCCCCCGGCCCCTCCGAGCCCCCGCCCCCCTGTGCAGCCCCCTGCTGCCTCGCAGGGACCCCCCCCTGCCGCCGCGGGAGCCCCCCCCCCCCCAACAAATGGCACGCTCCCTCTTTGCACAGCGACAGCCGCCCTGCGCTGTGGGACCG
>NC_048906.1:3776684-3791718 GCF_011077185.1 Oxyura jamaicensis
ACCAACCCCACGCTGCACAGCACCCCCCTGCGTGGCAGGACCCCCCCCAAAGCATTGCAAGACCTCAATGCACTGCGAGCCCCCCCCCCATTATAAGACTCCCCCTTGAATTGCAAGATCCCATCCCCTTGCAAGACTCATCCTACATTGCCAGACCCCCCCCCCAAACAAAAATTATCAGCAGGGAGAAGGGGGGGGCAGTGCTATAGCCCCCCAACCGCCCCCCCCCCCCAGCCACCTGAATGTCCTGTGCCAGGCACCCAGGGCTGGGGGACCCCAATTCCCCCCCCCTCTGCAGAGCCGATGTGTGCAGGGGGTGGCAGAGGGCTGGGGAGGGGGCTCGGTGGGTGTCTGGGTGCCGACATGGCCCCAAATCCACGCTGAGTCCCACACAGGGACGTGGCAAAGCAGGGGGACCCCCACGGGGGGGTCACTGTGTGTGCACAGGGCTGTGCTTGGGGGGCATGGCGGGGAGTGGGGTGGCCACAGCGCTACGGGACAGAAAAATGGGGGGGGAAACAGAGGGATGCGGGTGTTTTCCAGCCGGATCAGGGAGCTGAACCAGGCTGGAGACAAGGAGCCGCCGGCACAACCCCCAGGAACGACTGCATCCGCCCCAGGCCCCCAGGCTGCACTGGTTTTGCGCTGGGCGTACTGGTTCCATACTGGTTCCTGCAGCTCCTCCGCCTGCGGGCTGCGCCCAGCCGCCCGCCCTGCCCCGGGGGCTGCCGGCACAAACCCCCCGGGGCAGAGCTGGAGCCGGGATCGGTGCCAAGGGGGTTTGGTTCCCATCCCGCCTGCTTGGCTTCCCTGCTCCAGCTCCAGCTCCTGCTCCTGCCCCTGCTCCTGCCCCTGCTCCTGCCCCTGCTCCTCCTGCTCCTGCCCCTGCTCCTGCTCCAAAATCCAGCTCGCTTGCAACCAGAAGCAGCCCCACGGCCGGGCTGGAAGCCAAAGCCTCCGTCCCCAGCGAGGCAGGGGTGTTTTTTCCCCTTGTCCCCCTGGCAGGCAGCAGCAGCAGGACGGTAGGACCCGGCCGTGGGGCCGTGCAGCTGCCCAGGCCCGCAGCTGCCTCCTCCTGCCGCAGCGGGCAGATGGTGCGAGGCTGGGAAAGAAGCAGCCTTTCTGCTCAGCAGGGGAAAAAAAAAAAAAAAGCAATTATGCAGGGAAAAAAAAAAAAAATAAGGAGTTTTCTCCCCAGCGCTGGCTGGCACTGCCGGCTCAGCAGGGCAGAGGGATGTCCCTGAGTGTCCCCGAGGGGGCCTGGCCCCCCTCCGGCCCTCGCTTTTTGCACCCTCCCCAGGCGCTTTTTGCTGCAGCTCAGCTTCGCCTGCAGAAAGTCGCGGAGTTTTGGGGCAGGCTGGTGAAATCGGGCTGAGCACGGGGCTGGGGGACGGGCATGGGGGCAAGGAGGGCTGATTGCACCCCCTGGTGTCCCCTGGGCTGGCGGGGAGGTGGCAGAGCCCTCGCACCCTCCTTGTCCCTGCTGGAAGGATTTTTTTTGGGGGGGGAGCATTTTGCTGCAGGGGACCCAGGGCTGTGCACATCCCTCGCAGCGACAGCGAGATGGAAGCCCCTGGGGGGGGGGGGGGGACATGGATGGGGACACCCCGGGAGCCCCAGCCTCGCTGCCAGCTGCCCCCGGGAGCCTCGGCGGAGGCTGTCCCAACAGTTGGCAGGCGCCCTGGCCTCATTAAAATTGCATTAGGAGGAATTAAGGAAGGGGGGGGGGGAAAGCAACAGGAAAACAAAGGGCAGCCCGACGAGGGGGTCCCAGAGCTGCGGGTCGTGCGCCGGGGGCTTCCCATGGGGATGTTAAACGGGGGGCAGCGGTGGCAGTGATGTGTCCCCATGCCTGGGGGCATCCCAGGGGAGAACATGATTTTGGGGAAGAAAAACACAGGGAAGGGACACATTTCTGGCCCGTGGCCATCACCCTTGCAGGCACCATCTTCTGCAGCCCCAACATAGGGCCGGGAGGAAGGGTTTTGTGCAGTCCCCATCGCCTTCTGCACGTCCCCGTGTCGTCCCCCCCCCTTCAACCACTGCAGCGAGGAGCCAGCACGGAAGAATTTGCAGCGCAGCCGAAAGCGTGCTGCCAGCACCTGCCCACGCAGCTCACCAAAATAAGCCAACCCCAGCCGCCCAGCACCACGGGGCGAGGTGGCACAGCTCCCTCCTGGTGGCATCCTGCAGCCCCAGCACCGCCAGTGCCGCCCCGTCCCGGCTGCAGACCCCGCAGATGGGGCTTGGGGGAGGTTTGGTGGGCAGAGGTGCCCCAATCCCAACCCTGAGGCTGCTCCCTCGGGGCTAAAAGCTGCTGGGAGCAGGGCCAGGATGGGGTCCCCGGTCCCCATCCCCGTGCAGCATCACACGGGGGGAACGGGGGAGCCTTGGGGCGGCTGGAAATGAGTCAGGGCCGCGGGGAGGATGTCGGCGTTTCCTACCCGGGCCTGGAGGAAGCTGCTGAGGATGGGGGATGAAGAGGAGGAGGAGGAGGGGGGGGGGGGGGGGGGGGTTGTGCTTGCATCTCCCCAAAGCTCGAGTGCTGGGGCTGGGGCATGGGAAATTTTTGCAGGTCGCTACTGCAGGGGGTGGGCGCAGAGCCCCCCGTCCCTGTGGAGGCTGCGCCCCGTGGGTGTGCAGATCTGTGTGCAGACCTCTCCTGAAGCACCGAGAGGGCTCAGCCAGGTGGGAAACAGAGGCCAAGCCCCACCAGGACCAGGGGTGTGCCCCTAAAGCCCCCCAGAGCAGGGCCCCATCTCTCCAAGGGTGCAGCCGCCTGTGGCTACGAGCCCTGAGCTGTAACAGGACCCAGCTGGGAGCTCCCTATAAAGGGCTGGGAGGGGCTGGGGGGGGGGCATTTTGCAGCCCCTGCCTTGGGGTTTTGGTGAGGTGAGGGGGTGGTTTGGCTGCCTGGCGGGGCTGGGGTGGGTGCAGCAGGGAGCACAGGTCCATCCCTGCAGGCAATGGGGTGGGATTTGGGTTCAGGGAAGGGGCTGCGGTTTGGGGCTGGAAGGGGGGGCACCAGCTGTGGCTTCCTGAGCCCGGAGATGGCCTTCCAGATGGATAACCCCATTGTGGAGGTGAAAAGGGTCCATTAGTCAGGATTAGGAACGGGCCTCGGGGATTAGCGCCGCACCTCCCACCCGGCCTCTGCTGGTTGCAGGAGGGGACGGGGCTGGAAAACGGGGGAGCTGGCAGAAAGGGCTGACTCGGGTCCCCAAATGGCTTTATGTCCCCCCGGGGATGTCAGGTATTGTCTCATGTGCTTGCAAAATGCCTCCCCCAGCAGAAGCTGCATCCCTCTGGGAGGAGAGTCCATCTGCTCCTGGGGTCACCGTGGGGTTTGGGTTCCTGGGCAGCCTGGGAGTCCTTGTACCCTATTGCCCCTCTCTGTATGTACATCTGTACCCAAATTCTCTTGCACTGGGGCTTTGCGTGTCCCTGGTGGGGCTGGAGGGAGCTCTGCATGTGGGGAAACTGAGGCACGGGGGGGGCTGAGTGGCTCACAGGGAGGTACCTGTGCATGCAGGGGATGCCCAGTGGTGCTCCCCAGCTGGGATGTGGCCATATTCCCACATCCCACCTGCACGGTGGGATGGGGACCCGCAATTCGGAGCTGTGAGTTGAATTTTGGTTTGCTGAGGAAGAGCAGGGGCTGGGGGGGGCTCCTTTTGCAGGAGGGAAGGTTTCACCTCCCCTAGACACAGCACCTTGAGCTGTTCCCTGCTTTGTCGCAGGGCGAGCAGCCGTGGGGACATCACCCGGGGTGCAGTGGGGACTTTCCCTGCTTTTACAGGGTCTGGCTGCAGGGAGGCCCCCGGGAAAGCAGGAATGCAGGCGGAGGGGCTGTGCTGAAACCCAAAACCGCCTTGCAGGGGCCCTGGGTCTGCGCATCCGGCCCTGCGCCGCTGCAGCCGGGAGGCCCCCGGGCTGGCCAGGGAAGGGGCTGCAGCTCCACCACCGCTGCTGCTGCCTTCCGACGGCCTTGCCATGCCCATGGGGATGCACGTGGTGTTCCTGGCTCGCAGCATCACGCAGCCCTGCCTTAACGAAGGTGCTCAGCCGGCAGCCAGGAGAATAAAGCCCTGCTGACGTTGGAGGTCCTGGGTGAACGCGCAGAGCTCAGGAACCAGGCGTACGCACGCGTCCAAAAAACTGCGCTTGAGGCTGGGGTTCCAGCGGCCAGGGAAGGCACGGGGCCCCCTGCAGATCCCATGGGGTGAAGTGGGGGTGGCTGCCGCTTTGCAGGGCGCAGCGAGGGCCTGGGTGGGGAGCAGGGGTGAGGTGGTGGGGCTGGTCAGTTCGCGGTCCCGCTTTGGCGTGTGCAAACCCTTGTGCAACGTGCACGTCTCCGCGTGCAATGCGTTGTGCTGCACGCGCCTCTGCGTGCGCCAAGCCGTGTTGTCACCTTGGCGATTCCCGGTGCGGCGAGCATGCAATTCCTTGTGGGACGTGCATGGCAGGGCGTGCAATTCCTGGTGCAGAGTATGGAATTCCTCGTGCAAGGTGCGTGTCGCAGGGTGTGCGATCCCTGGTGCAGTGAGCATGCAACTCCTTGGGCAGCGTGTGTCAGCGTGCGCGGTCCCTGGCGCAGCGCGCACCTCGGAGCACGCACTTCTTTGTGCACTGCACACCTCGGAGCGTGCAGCTCCCTGGGACTCGTGCACGGCAGCGTGCAGCCCCCGGTGCAGCAGGCAGCTCGGCGCATGCCTCCGCGCTGTGCCCCGCGGTGTGCGCACGCTCCTGCGTGTCCCGGTGTGCACGCCCGTGCGTGCTGCGCGGCGCAGTGTGCATCCCAACACTGCCACCCAGCAGCCCGGCCGCGCTCTGCAGCAGCTCGGGTGGGTGTTGCAGCTTCTGCAAGCCCTGGGCAGGGTGGACAACATGGAGACGAACAAAGCAGCCGAGGGGAGCCGGCGGTGGGGCGCTTTGCTGCCTGCCCTGGCAGCAGGAGGGTTTTGGGTTCCCTTTGGGGAGGCAGCGTCTCTCCGGGGCCGATTCCTTGTGCCTGTGCGTTGCTGGTGAGCACAAAGCACAAATCCCACAGGATCTGGGGTCAGGGTGGGAGCAAGCATCCCAGCAAGGGGGGCTGGGTGCTCCAGCACCGTTTGATCCCCACCAGTGAAGCCGAATCCTGGGCACCTCTGGTGGTCCCCAGCTCGTTTACACCCAGGTCGCACAAAGTGACAACGTAACCACACCACGGCCCCACCTTGGTACCCAGCACTGGGACTGGAGCAGCCCCACGCGTGTCCTCAGGGCTGGCAAAATTCCCAAGTCCTTTATCTCTCCGGTGAATCATTTATGGGGCCAGGCAGGCTGCACACAAAAGCCTCATAAAAGCTGGTGCCAGCTGAGCGCAGCGGGTGATCGATTCCCTAAGTTCCAGCGACCCCGGGTGCCGCGGGTGTTTCCCTGCCCCATGCAGGGAAGGAAGAAGGGGGATTTAGGGCAGGGGGTTTGGGTTGCTGGTGGTTCTGGGGGGGTTGATTTGTCAGGTGTGGGAAAGCTCGGCAGTGGGATCCCGGACAAAATCCAGCTGCTGGGGGAAGCGGGGTGGTGCTGCAGTGTCCGGTGCTGCCCATGCATGACACGTCCCCCCCCGGGCACGGCAGGGAAGGAGGGGACAGCTGGGGGTCACCCCGCTGCCAGCCTGGGACCGGGACTTTCTCCCGGTGCTGTCAGCCCCTTGCATTTCCAGCGGGCTCCCACAGACATCGAGCTTCACCCCCCAGCTCCCCAACTCCAGGCGCACCGAGGTGCCCCCGTGCACGCGCTCCCACTTCAGCCCCTCCATCCCAATCCTTATTTTTATTATTTCGTCCCAAAGTGACGTTTTATCACCTAAACGACCGCACCACGTGCCGACCTCGCTGCTTCTCCCAGGCCTCGCCCCAGGGCGTGCGTTCCCCGCGGACCCCAGGCGGGGCCCTTTGCCCCGTGGTGGCGATGTCCCGGCCGGGTGCCGGGTGCTCCCCGTGGGGCTGTGCCGCTCCTCCCCGTCCCCCCCGCGCCCTGGGGAGGAAATGGCTGCTGACGGAGCCGCCAGCAGCAGCCAGCAGGGCTGGGGATGACTAAGTTTGGCAGTGCTACCTGCCGCCTGTTTTTCCTTTTAAGGAGGATTTCAGCGAGAGCCCGGCCGGAGCAAATTCTCCTGCAGAACCCAGCAGGGATCCACCCTGACCTTGGGGACTGCCACCGGCGCCTCTGGGGACAGCGGGGATGTGGCCCCAGGGAGCAGGGTGGGTGGGTGGCGAGGCGGTGGCGGCATGCGGAGGCGTGGACGGCGCCCCCCCCCCCCCCCTCCCCGTCCGGACGGGGCACCCGGGTGTTTTCGCTTTCTATTTTAAGGAGCTGGATGCGGCCCCAAGCGGAGGCCTGGCCGCTCCATGCCACCCGCCTCGGCGGCCACCCCTGCGGCCCCGCGTGGCTTCCCCGGCTGGCTGGTGGCCACGGGGGGAGGCGAGACCCTGGGTCCCCGTCTCATCCCCGTCCCCTTACTCAGCTCCGTCACCCCGCTCCCTGTCCCAGCCCGGGGGGATTTGCGTGGTGCAGCTCAGGCTGCGGTCCCCGTGCCTCAGTTTCCCCTTTGCAGCCCCCCTGGGGAGGACGGAGGGGACTCCCGAGCACCCGGGACCTGCTGGGCACCCAGGAGCAGAGGGGTCCCCGTCCCACCCATGGCCCCAGCCTGGCTGGATTTTTTTGGGGTGGTTTTGGGGGGCTGTGGTGGGAACATCCCCAATTCTCCCACTGGGTGCCCAGTGGGGGCTGCGTCTCTGCAGGAGGCACATCACTGCGAGGGGACAACGTGACACGGGTGGGGACGTGTTTGCAAAGGGACACGGCTGCTGGGAGGTGGCAGCACGGCAGGGGACGAGGCTGGTGAGAAAGGCAGAGAGAAAAGCAAAGAGCGGCTGTCCTTCCTGGGTGACCAACGGGGCTGGGGACACGGACGGGGACAGGCGGAGCTGCCACCTCTCCCCGGGGTGGCCACCGCGGCCCCCAGCCGGCGCAGGGGGGCCGGGAGCGCGTTCCTCGCGCTGTGTCCCGCATTCTTGGCATTATTCTCCTTTTTTTCTCCTCCTCCTCCACCCCGGGACGCGCTCTCAAACCTCTCCATTTATGGCCAGGAGGTTAGGTCAACAGGGAGGCTGAGGGGACACCCCGGGGAGACGGACACGGGGGTCCCGCCTGGGTGACACGGCCGCCCCAAGGGGGGGTCACAGCGGGGCAGGATGGGGACACCTGGGCATTGCCCCCCGGGACCCCCGCCACCGCTCTGAGGGGCGGTGAGCGGGGTGACCCCGGGGATGCTGGGGGTACCCGGGGTTTCTGGGCAGAAATCAGCCCCCCCGGGGCGGGCAGAGCCCCCCCATCCTCTTTTTCCCTTTAATTATAAGCTCAGGTTCGGGGCGAGGCTGCAGGGGAAGGCTGGCGGTGTCCTTGGGCCACCGAGGAGTCACCGGGGCAGGGTGAGATGACTCCGAAGCGGCTCCGGATGACGAAACCACCCTGATTCATTCAAATCACTGATATTTAAAAAACAAATAAATAATTAAAGAAGTGACTCAGCCGGTGGTACCCTGCCATCGGGCGGTGATGGGGTGGGTTGCTCAGGGTTAGGTTTTCAGGGTGGGTTTTCCTCCCCGCGCCCCGGTCTCTAATGACACCTTGGGGTGTTGCTGGAGGGAACGGGCTGGGTTTGGGGCACCCAAGGGACCGCGGTGCCGGGACAGCCCTGCAGGTACCCTGCGCAGGCACAGCTGGCAGCCGGGGTGATTAAATCCACGGGACAAGCCAGGATGCTTAAAGGGGGGCACACACAAGCCCCCCATCCCCAGGATGTGCTGGGTGGGAAAGAACCCCATTAACAAGGGCGAGGTGGACGAGCTCAGCATGTCCTTTGGTGTCAAAACCAGCCCTGCAGCCTCCGTTGCACCCCAAAGCTGCCGATGCCCAAACCCCATCCCCACGGAGCCGGGGAGGGGGGGGGACACCCCAAAATTTGGCCCCGTGCCCCGCGGGGACCGGCTCGTCCCCCCGCAGCTGACTCAGCCGGATGGGATTCCCACAGTTTCCGTCAGGTGCTGCCCGGAGTAAATGGGGAAGAGGTTTCACAAGCCTCGGTAATTAATGCTAATTACAGAGCAGCAACATGGGAATCGTTCCTTTTCCCCCGGTGCCCTTCCAAAAATGGCTCTGTGCAGGTGTGGCACCGTCCTTCGCCTGTCATTAGGCGCTGCCGCGCCGCAGGGAAGGTGAAGCCTTCGGAGGCCGGGGCTGTGGGAACGGCGTGGTGGGGACGGGTCCCCGAGGTCCCCAAGGTCCCCGAGGGCACCCGGCTGCTGGCTTTGGCCAGAGGCAGGGCTCACGCAACCCCGGGGCAGGGAAACCCACGGGGAAAAATGGTTTTCTCCTCGTCATCCCCCCCCCCAAAAAATGTGCGATATCAGAAATAAGGGGTGGTGGAGCAGGGCTGGCAGAGCCGAGCTCCAAACCCAGCTGTGATGGGATGGAGAAAACCTGTCCTGCCCCAAAATGTGCTGTGCATCCCCAGCAGCTGGAGAAAACCTCCCCATGCCCTCATCCCCCTGCAGAACAGCCCTCGGAGGAGACAGCAGGGCGAGGAGGAGAGGAGGGGACTGCGCTGTCCCCCGCGGCCACGGGGACCCCGGGTGGCAGTCCTGGGCCGAGCGCTCAGCCACGGGGATGGAGGTGAGGAAAACCTCCACAAATGGGTTGTATTCATCCTCAGGCCCTGTCCCCGTGGGATTTTCTGCAGGCCTGGACAAGGGGAAGCGGCTGGGAGGTGAGCCGGTGGCACCGCACAGCAGCGGCTGGCATCGCCCTTAGGGGTGGCGGTCACCACCCCGGGTGAGAAACCCTCCTGGCCAGGTGGCAAAGCACTGGGAGCTGCTGGGACCACGCTGCTGGCCCTCACGGCCCCGTCGTGTTGTTTAAAATTGGGTTTAGGGCAAAGGGATGGGGGTGTCTGTCCTCTGGGTTGGTTGCGCCCTGTTTGAGCGCAGGGGGAGGTGAAGGGGACGGTGACGGCGCTTCCCCGGCTGGTGGAGGACACCCGGGCTGGAAACACCTCTTATTCCTTAGGGATGGAAACGGTTTCAAAAGAAACAGAGTTCACAGGAGAGGACATCTGACGGGGATAAAATCCACCCCGAGCCACTTTCTGGGTGGTTTTCCTCCTTCTCCAGCAGGAAAGGCTCCCACGGCCGCGGGTGCTGCCGTCCCCAGACGGGGTGGGGAGCGGGGCCGGCGAGCCGGGAACCGGCCCTACCCGCAGCAAACCCAGCCCCAACGGGGCCCGCAGGGAGGCAGCCGCCTGCGTGGGTTTGGAATAACCATGACTTTGCTGAGATTTATTTATTTTTATTTTATTTTTTGATGTGTCCGAGCATCGCCCTCCGCTTTCGCATCTCTCCCCTTGCGGCATCGGGGGGCCGCTGCCCATCCCCTGGGTAGGCGGGAGGACTTCTCACGCTGCTCCATCCCGTTGAGGCTGGAGAGGAGGAGGGTGAAACCCCAGCGGGTGCCAATCCCCCCGGGGACGGCTGCTTTAATGACACGTCGCCGCTAACGAGCCTGCTGGCAGGGCGCTCACGGAGGGACCTCGCTGCAGAGAGCCGGGTGCGATCTGAGTCGGTGCAGGAAAAGTGTTGGAAACCCCAAAAGAGGCGGGGGACGGCCGATAAATGGCTGGGGATGGCCGATAAATGGCTGGGTCTGGTGATTCCCGGGTGCTGGCTGGGTCGGCGTCGCCTGTGTTTGGTGGCCGGAGCAAGCTGCAGGAGCTGCCTGGTGATGGATGGGTGGAAATTTGAGGTGTCCTCCAAGGCAGCTCCCCCCCTGCCCACCTCTGCTGGCAAACCTAAAGGCCAGCACCCACCCAGGCACGCCGGTGGCTCCCCTTTATGGGCGGCTGGACTCAGGGGGACACCTCCGAACCCCCCGGGGATAAGCCAGCATCACCAGCACCGTGCCACAGCACCACGCAGCGGGGGGGGGGGGCTCCTCTCCTGCCCTGCCCCTCGCTCTGGGGGTCCTGCAGGGGTGCACGGGGCAGGGACCCCAGGAGACCCCGTCCCCGTGTGCCTGGGGCGCAGGGAGGATGCCGGGCACAAACACAAGGGCGAGGGGAAGGAGAGCATCCAGGTGTGTTGTCGGCACACGGACGGCCGACGGGGAGGAGGAGCAGGAGGAAGGCAGGACGTTGTTCGCCGCCGACAAGGCCCTGGCTGCTCTTTGGTTTCCTGTTTCCGCTGCTTCTTCCCCCGGCCAGGCCCATTGGTTACGCTGCAGCCAGGTTTTGCCATTTAAGGCTGATTTCCCCGGGCCGCCGGCGGCGCGAGAGCGGCCGGCTCGGTGCGTCCAGCGGCCCCTCGGCGGTCACCGAAACGCACACCCAGGGATGTTTCCTCCTATTTTATTTTATTTTATTTTATTTTATTTTATTTTATTTTATTTTATTTTATTTTATTTTATTTTTTTTATTTTATATTTTATTTTTATTTCATTTCATTTTTATTTTTGCAGAGCGCAAAGCCGCAGGAGGAGGTCTGGGTTTGGCTGCGGGGCGATGCCCCGTGTTCGGTGACCCAGCTGGGCAGGAGAAAACCTGGCACGGGTCCGGGCAGGGCACCACGGTGCTTGGGGACCCTGGTCGAGGTGTCACCCTCCTCCCTGTCCCCCCAGCACCCTTCGATGTGGCTGCCCCGAGGCTTCCTCATTCCCAGCACCACGGCTGGCTGCTGCCGCTTCCTCTTCTTGCTCGTCCCTCTCGGCCAAACAAGCCCAGGGCTGGCAGGGAAACCCGATGTGCAAAACGATGGCACACGTGGGTCCTGGCACAGCTGGACGGGACGGGGTGAGCACGGTGGTGTCCGCTCCCATCCCAGGAAAAATCCCGCAGAGCCGGCGAAGAGCCGGCTGCGCACGGGGGAGTGACAACGAGCGCACGGCAGCCACGGCTGGTGTTTAACTTTCTCTCCAGATCTTATCTGCTGCCGGCAGGAATGCGTGAAACCAGCCAAAGCACACTCGGCAATATCGTCTGGAGGGAGAGGTGGAAATTTCTGGGGCAAGGGGCTGAGAGGGCAACGAAATGCAGCGGGGACGGGTGCCCGCACCGGCGGGCTTTGCGACAGGCGGTCTCCAAACTCCGGGTGCTGGGGGGCACCCAGGGTACAGGCAGGGTGCCGGCCCACCCCACCACACATCCGTGCTCGCTGCACCTTGGTTTCCAGCACCGAAAACAAAGGCAGGGCTCTCCCCCTGCCTCCACGGGTCAGCCCTGGATGGAGGGTGCCCTTTGCGTGTTGCCGTCAGCAAAGCCCAGCGGAGATCGAAGCGAATTTCGCGGCGCTCGGCCAGCCCCATCCCCACTTCATTTCCCAGGTACGGCGCTGGCAGCGAGCCCTCCAGCCGCCTCCTCACCTTTATTGCCAGCGAGTAGGAAAAATCGATCTCCAAAGTAATTAAGAAGGAGCCGAACAGCCCCCGGGCGGCACGGCACGGTGCGCGCAACCTGTGCCGGAGCAGGGTGGCGAAGCCCCGGAGCATCCCTAGGAAAAGCCCCCCCAAGGCTGCACCAGGGTGGGTTTGGCCCCCCCAACCCCCCCGTGAGCGCTGTCAGAGGGCTGACACTTGCAGAGAAAGCCCGGCGAGCGTCAGCTCTTTCTCTTCCCCTTCTGTTTTTAGCTGGAGGAAATACCCCCGGCACCGGGGGGTCCGCGGGGGGCTCTGCCAAGCGCAGGGCTGGGCTCGGCCCCGTCCCATTGCCGGGGGACAGCAAACCCCAGGGGGGCAGGGGGCGGCTGAGCGGGCTCTGGGCGTGCTGCTGCGATCGTGCCAGGCTGGGGAACGGCCTTGGGAGGAAACAGATCCGACACCGGGGCCGGCTCCCGCTGCCAAGGTCAAGCGAAGCAGCAGGGCTCGGCGGGGGGAAGGCGGCTTTGCTCCCGTGCCCTCATCAACACCCGCAGCCAAATCCCCCGCGGGTGGAAAATGGTGGATTTCTGCCGTTTTTCCAGCACGATGTAAAATAATATTTCGCCTGGGGCGGGGGAGATGCTGGGTGTGAGGACAGTGAGGGGGGATGCAGCGGGCTGGGGGCACGGGCGCCGGGTGCGTGGAGCTCCGCAAGGGGAAGGGCGTTCAGCCCTGCTGCAGGAGGGGCTGAGAAATCGCAGGGAGCTCCCAGGAGATCAATAGGAAGGAGCCAGAACCTCGGGGATTGATGTAGGAGAGCGCAGAGCGAGGCTTGGAGGAGGAGAGGGAGATGAGAGAGCGCCGGGGCCGCGATGCAGTAAGGAGGATGCTGGCGGCCGCGCCCCCAGCGGAGAGGTTTTACACCAAATCTGTGCCCAGAAAGGGGGGGCTGGGGGCTGCGGGGTTCAGGTGGAGCCGGGCACAGCCCCGGGCTTCGTGCTGGGCTTTCACCTCCTGCCAATTCCCGCTGGAGCCGACGTGGCAAGGGCTGAACCGAAAAAGAGGAAGGGGCCGGGATGGCGCCCGCGCAGCAGGGGATGTGGCCGGCACCTTTCCCTCTTCCCCTCGGGGAGTGGGAAGGGAGGGGAGGCTCCCAGAAACATCCCCGAGTTGGGGGCGATGCGAGGCAGCCCGGCTGGCCCCCAAATCTCCACCTCTGTCACACCAACATGACGGCGCGGGGCGCTGGGCTGCTGTGCCGGGGGGGGCTGGAAGAGGAGAGTGGGAAGGAGAGCTTGTGTCCTGACCCCAGGGCGCAGAAATCGGAGCAAAACACGACGAGGGGGAGGCTGGAGGCCGCCTGGCCGTGTCCTGGCCTCCTCCTCCTCCTCCTCTCCTCTGCATGCTTTTGTCCGAGCCCAAGGTCAGGCAGGGAGAAGCGAAGCACAACAGGGGCACGGGGGGGCCGCGGCCGGCTCCGGGCTGCCTGCAGGGTGCTGGCCGCCAGCATCCCCGGGAACCTCCCGACCCCATGGCTCTGGGGATGGGGGGTGCTCCCCCAGCCGTGCCCGGTTCCCCTTTTTCTCTCCTCTTGGTTCTTGCGATGGCCCCGGGAGGGCCCTGGCTCGGTCACATCGTGCTGGGCACCGTGGGCCACATCCTGCCCGCCCCAGAGCCGTGCACGCAGCGGGGCCGGCTCTGTGTAATCAAGGGAGCGCTAATTGCCCCGCGATTCCCCTCCCTGCCTCCCATCCAGTGATGGCCTCCCATCCCCTGGCGGCCTCCCGGTGACGCTCCCGGTCCCAAACCCGTGGTTTTTGTGGGACCTTTTCCTGCCGGGGCCGCCCGCAGACCCCTTATCAGCGGGTGCCACGCACCGTCAGCGCCGCCCGTGCCTCGTGGCTCCCCTTCTTTGACGTGCAATCTTCTAATTAATAACCAGCCCTTTGAAAGCGGAGCGCAAACATTAATTAATTCCCCGCCAGGTAGGTAATTAACAGCGATGACTCCCATTTTACTGCCGAGATCCGGCACCGTGCGCCCGCGGGTCCGCTCCGCACCACCGGGGGTGGCACCGGGTGCTGGGTGTCCCCGCGGCCACCTCCGGCTGGGGGGGACGAGGGTTCCAGGAGGCTCAGAGGCCAGCTCCGGCCTCCACTTGGGAGGATTTTCCAGGGGTCCTCATCCTCCGCACCCCAGCCTCGCAGCACCCCTGCAACAAAGGTCCCGCTGCAAAAAGCCCCCTGCGATGCCCGCCGAGGGGTGCTGTGAAAAACGGGCGTTTTTAGCCTTTTTCTTTCATTTTTCCAGGCATTTTTTGTTTGGCCATTCATTTTTCTCCCCCACCAATTCCGTTCCCAACCCGCCGAGAGCGGGCACTGGAAGTCCCCACGCTGACGTCTGCGTGCTCCGAGCCGGCAACAGCTTGCGGGCGGCCGCTGCGCCTTTACTTACGGGCCTCCCTAATTAACTTAATTAACCAGCCCGTGCTCCTGCAGCACTCCGGAGCAGCGAGGCCCCGTGCAGCTGCCGCCGGCCGCTCTGTGGGCGCTGCCCTCGCTGCGATCCCCAGCCGTGGAAAATGGGAAAGGTGTGAAAATCACCCAAATTCAGCCAAATTCTTGCTCTCATGGTGCGCGGGGCAGGGCCCCTGCTTGACCAGCGCCTCGCTGGGCTCCGTTCCTGTTTCCTAGTGCCTGTGGCTGGTAATGGGCTGGGGGGGCACCGGGCAACTTGCACTGGGCACCGTGCACCCGGGGCACGATGCACCGTGCGTCACGCAGCAGGTACAGCACACCATGCACCGGGCACTGTGCAGCAGGCAGTGGGCAGCACGCGGCATGCACCGAGCAGCATGCAGCGTGCAGTGGTCAGCATGCAGTGAGCACCACGCACAGGGCGCCGTGCACCGTGCAGTGGTCAGCATTCACCGAGCACCGTGCACTGAGCACCGTGCACTGGTCAGCGAGCACTCAGCACCATGCACCATGCGGTGGTCAGCATGTACGGAGCACCATAGACGGGACACCGTGCACCGAGCACCATGCAGTGGTCGGCATGCACCGAGCACCATGCGCTGAGCACTGTGCAGTGGTCAGCATGCACCGAGCACCGTGTAGTGAGCGCCATGCACTGAGCACCATGCACTGAGCACCGAGCACCGAGCACTGAGCACCGAGCACTGAGCACTGAGCACCGTGCACTGAGCACAGAGCACTGAGCACAGAGCACCATGCACTGAGCACCGAGCACTGAGCACCATGCACTGAGCACTGTGCACTGATCCCCGAGCACTGAGCACAGAGCACCATGCACTGAGCACCAAGCACCGTGCACTGAGCACCGTGCACTGAGCACCATGCACTGAGCACCGAGCACTGATCCCCGAGCACCGAGCACTGAGCACCGAGCACTGAGCACCGAGCACTGAGCACCATGCACTGAGCCCCGAGCACTGAGCCCCGAGCACTGTGCACTGAGCCCCGAGCCCCGAGCACCGTGCACCGAGCCCCGGCCGCTCCCCATTTCTGCACTCAAAAAGCACAACGGGGGGAGGGGACCGTGCATCCCCCCCCCCCCAAACAAA
>NC_048906.1:3791818-3792145 GCF_011077185.1 Oxyura jamaicensis
AGGGAGGGGGAGGGAGAGGAGGAGGGGGAGGCGGGGCCGGCGCGCGAGGCGGGGAGGCGCGGCGGGGCCCAATCAGGGCCGCGCGCTCGGAAAGTTTCCTTTTATGGCGAGGCGGCGGCGGCGGCGGCCCGTATAAAAGGCGGGGCGCGCGGCGGGCGGGAGTCGCTGCGAGCTCTGCCTTCGCCCCGTGCGCGCGTCCGTGCCCCGCTCCCGCCGCCCGCCCGCCTCTGACCGCGCAACTCCCCGAAGGTGAGGGGGGACAGAAGGAAAAGGGGGGGGCTGGGGGTTCCTCCCCTCCTTTGCTGTGGGGTTTTGGGTCGTTATCCG